>NC_134353.1:58857251-58889751 GCF_048569485.1 Anomaloglossus baeobatrachus
TACGTGAGGCATGCACACCATAGGAAACAAACCATATCTGCATGCAAATCGGACGGTTATATTAACCTTCACTGAGCAAGTATTGCCCCAGTTTTGGGCACCACTGGAGCATGGGATCGGCAATCCTCCAGGTCACAGAGGGTTAATGCATATGTAAGAACTAATTTGTCACTTACGTGTTTGGACCAAAGAGATGACAAGCTATTATTTTATCTTTAGAGTTGGAAGGATGCACATTAGCATTGGGTAGTGTCTGCTTTTCACTCGCGTAATAAATAACAGGGTGGATCAGAGAGAAAAAGAAGATCTGTAAGTAGGCACGGAGGAGACGGGACACCATAGCAAAAACCAAAGTGGGCCACCATTACCAGGTCACCTGGTAAGGGATTTAAAGGCCCCCTTGTCTCTTACGTCACCAATACTTTCCATGATACCAAAAGTTCTGCCCTCGGTCTTAACAACCAATATCAATGAGGATGAGACCAACCAGCGCTATATTACCACGCCACAATGGCCCCATGGCTTACTTCTATAGTATAGATGGCCTTGAAGACCATGGGCAAGGTTTATTACGCTATATGCTCTGGTTTTCCTGCAGAACAAAGGCTCAAATTTTGGAACAAGCCTGTTTTGCACAAAAAATGTACAATGTTTCTCTATTTTATGCTTGTAGAGATACAGAGAGTCCCATGTAGAATTTCTGCAATAGGGGGGCTGCGCCCCATGATGAAACTGTGCTATGTCTTACGTATTACTGTTGAATACTATACATTTTTGTGTTGATATTTAAGTGTTTTAGAGAAGAATAAGTTCAGGTTGCAGCAGAGTTAGGACTGTCTATCAGGTTGCAAATGCTGACATCTAGCGGTTGGGTTAGCCGGCGGTAGAGCTAGTATTAGAAGAGATGTTAGATAAGGTAGGGTTAAAGTAGTAAAAGGGAGGAGTGACAGATGACAGAGAGTATGGTTAGGAGAGGGAGACAGTCAAAGAAGTGGGTTCAAAGAGAGAAGAGGTGGCCTCGGTGCTAGGGCTTGTCAGGGAACCCCGAGGTAACCTCTGGTGGTCCGGAGCCTACGGCTCACCTTGGCGGGCTGGAGAAGCTGTCGGGGCCCAGAAGTGGATGACGGCATTTGATATTAGGAAGAAGGAGGCACAGACCCTGTTGTATCAAGACAGTGTAAGGTCCAAAATTGCAGGGGACAGAGCGAGAAGTAGTACCCCACAGAGAGAGGGATGAAGAACATGTCTGCTGTAACGGTGTGAAGAATAATGTAAACAAAACTGGTTGGCCAAGTGAACTCTGGTGTTGTGTGTCTTACTACTTGACGGTACTGATGACAGGCAGCAGGGATCATGAACACCTGGCCAAGGCAGCAAGTGCCAAGCAGCCCACTCAAATACATGTATGCACATGGAGTCTCAATGGCTGGTGGGCGGCCTGGAGCTGGCTGATTCCTTTATCTCCACTCATTGGAAAATAGGATGTAGTTAACCAAACAACATACTGATATAACTGAACGCTGTGCAATACTGTAATGGTCATGGCCGGTGTAGAGGCAGCGACCGGGATTAGTGGACATATTGGATTACAGTGGGACCCCGGTCTTACCCTCTAGGGGGAGTGGCATGACTAAGCCATAGGCTGAGAGACATTTCTTGGAAATTGCACGCTGGCTCTTTAAAAGGAGGGCTAGTGTGCGCACGTCTTAGGTGCACTCTCAGGAACCCTATGTGGCATGTACAGGTTCCGGGCAGGGAAGGAGGCAGCAGCACGTGTTAATGTCTGGGGGAGTGCAGGGGAAGACGTGACCCTGCCGGGGCAGTGAGTAAGTCGGTGTCTTGGCATCTCTGCAGAGACGTGGGTGCTAAAAATAGTTAACTTTACCTGTGATGGTGCTGAAAAGAAGCTGAATAGTGATGAGCGAGCATGCTTGTTACTACTCGGTACTCGCACGAGTATCACTGTACTCGGTCTACTCGGTGGGGACCGAGTAATCTCGCGATACTCGTGCTGTACTCGTGGTCTTCATTTCTGCATGTTGGCGCTCTTTTGAGAGCCAGCCCTCATGCAGGGATTGGCTGGCAGACCACTGCAATGCCACAGCCCTGTTAGTTGTGGAATTGCAGTGATTGGCCGGCCTGCACAGCGTGACCGAGCCTTTATACCGGCCGGCGCGCTGTGCTCTGCTCACAGCTATCCAGACAGTGAGTGCAGGGAGAGTGTCGCTGATTCAGGGAAAGCTTTGCGGCCCTTTATAGCTTTTTCAGTTGCAGGGCTGCAAACAGTGTGACCAAAAGTCCTTCTCAGGACTATTCTAGTTGTATACAGGCAGGCAGGGTATAGCCAGGTCAGAGTACAGTAGCAGAGTCCTTCTCAGGACTATTGTTGCTATATACAGGCAGGGTATAGCCAGGTCTGAATACAGGCTAGTGACCAGAAGAGTCCTTGTCAGGACTATTGTACCAGTATACAGGCAGGCAGGCAGGCAGGGTAGTGGTGACCGTATACCAGCCTTCATCATATCTGGGGCTGGTGTACACAGTGTAAAACAGTCCAGATAGTGTCTGACTTGTCTGTAATTGTCGCTCCCCAAAAAAAACTGTTAGGTTCTTATTGCGTCCGTGCTTGGTTTTTAAAACCGCACGTGTGTGCCTGTTGGTGGCAGCGTACAGGTGCACTTGTGTGCAATTTCCACAAACTTTGATATAACGCACAAGTAGTGAATATACACGTCAGCAGTGCACAGCATTGCAAAATGCGCAAGGGCATTGGCAAGGAACAAGGAAGTGGACGTGATGGTGGTGCAGGCAGAGGCCGAGGTCGTGGGCAAGCTCTAATTTCGCCACAACAAAGGGCCACATCTAGTCGCTCGCACGTCCTGTCCCAAATTCTTGGGGACCGCAGCAGTACACCGCTCTTGAACCAAGACCAGTGTCAACAGGTTGTTAGTTGGATAGCAGATAATGCTTCCAGTCAGATTGGCACCACCACAAACACTCTGTCTTCCACACGGTCAAGTGTCAGTAGCCGTGATACTGCACCGCACATTTCTGAACCTGATCCTCCTTCCTACCACCAGGCTGAGTACACGTCCTCCTCGGACATTAATGATCCCACACTTGGACACTCGGAAGAGCTGTTCACGTTTCCATTCACACATTCTGGCCTCTCGCCAGCTCATATTGAAGTGGGTCATGAGGAGATCGTCTGTACAGATGGCCAAATATTTGAGCAGCCACGTTCTCACGAAGTTGGCAACGTGTCTCAACAAGTGGTGGACGATGATGAGACACAATTGTCAGGAAGTCAGGAGGAGGAGCAGGGTGCGGAAGAGGAAGACGACGTGGTGGATGATCCAGTAACTGACCCAACCTGGCAGGAGGATATGCAGAGCGAGGACAGCAGTGCACAGGGGGAGGGAGGCGTAGCATCACAACAGGCAGTAAGAAGCAGGGTGGTGGCCCCAGGCAGAAGTCAGGCAACCGTTCCCCGGAACAACACGACGACACAAGGTGCCTGTACAAATGTTAGGTCTTCCCGAGTCTGGCAGTTTTTTAAGTTGGATCCAGATGATTCAGAAAAGGCCATTTGCAACACCTGCCGTGCCAGCATCAGCACGGGTACCAAAACTAGCAGCCTGACCACCACCAGCATGATCAGGCACATGTCAGCCAAGCACCCGACTTTGTGGGAAGTACAACAGAGTCGAGGAGCAGTGCTTGCTGATGTCACTGCTACGTCTTCGCTGGTTGTGCATGCGAGCCAATCCCCTGTCCATGCTGCCTGCGAACAAGCCTCCTCCACTCCTGCACCTGCAGTTGCCTACGCAGAAAGAACACCATCATCAAGCACGTCCTTGTCCCAGCGCAGCGTTCAGTTATCCATTCAGCAAACCTTTGAACGCAGGCGCAAATACACTGCCAACACCCCACATGCCACAGTTCTAAATGCTAACATTTCGCGACTGCTTGCGCTGGAAATGTTGCCTTTTAGGCTGGTGGAGACAGAAGCATTCCGTGACCTGATGGCGGCAGCTGTCCCACGTTACTCGGTCCCCAGCCGCCACTATTTCTCCCGGTGTGCCGTCCCCGCGTTGCATAACCACGTGTCACAAAACATCACACGTGCCCTGAACAACGCTGTTTCACCCAAGGTCCACCTAACCACAAACACGTGGACAAGTGCTTGTGGGCAAGGCCGCTACATCTCGTTGACGGCACACTGGGTTAATATTGTGGAAGCTGGGACCCAGTCTGAGCGAGGGACGGAACACGTCCTTCCCACACCAAGGTTTGCAGGCCCTACCTCAGTCAGTGTTTCACCCACACTCTACAGCTCCGGAATGTCATGCTCTTCAGCCTCCTCCTCCTCCTGCGCATCCTCATCCACTGTGCCCTCCACACCAGTCACAAGCTGGAAGCACTGCAGCACTGCCTCGGCGAAGCGGCAACAGACTGTGCTGAAGCTAATCTGCATAGGTGACAAACCCCACAATGCAGAAGAGCTGTGGACAGCTCTGAAACAGCAGGCAGATCACTGGCTCACACCTCTGAACCTAAAGCCAGGAAAGGTCGTGTGTGACAATGGCCGGAACCTGGTGGCGGCTTTGAGGCGAGGCCAGCTGACACATGTTCCATGCGTGGCCCATGTGCTCAACCTCGTGGTTCAGCGGTTTCTAAAGTCATACCCAGAGTTGTCTGATCTGCTGGTAAAAGTTCGCCGCCTGTCTGCACATTTTCGAAAGTCACCTACTGCTTCAGCCGGCCTTGCCGGCTTTCAGCGCAGTTTGCATCTTCCGGCTCACAGACTGGTGATGTCCCCACGCGTTGGAATTCAACTCTGCACATGTTGGTCAGGATATGTGAGCAGAAGAGGGCAGTTGTTGAGTACCTGCATCACCTAAGCCGTCGGGAAATGGGTCAAACTCCACACATAACACCTGAGGAGTGGAGATGGATGTCAGACCTATGTACCATCCTCCAAAACTTTGAGGACTCCACCAAGATGGTGAGTGGTGATGACGCCATTATTAGCGTCACCATACCGCTACTCTGCCTTCTAAAACGGTCTCTGCTGAAAAACAAACATGATGCATTGCAGGCGGAGCGCGATGAGTTGCAGCAAGAAACAGTAGTGGGTGTAGGTGATGATAACACACAGCCCAGCCTCGTCTCATCACAACATGCAGTGGAGGACTATGACGAGGAGGAGGATGAAGACATGGAGCAACTCTCCGGCCAAATTGAGGATATGACATGCACGCCAGTCATATCCTCGGTTCAGCGTGGCTGGCCAGAGGACAGGGTAGATGAGGAGGAGGAGGAGGAGGAGGAGGACAGCATGTTCAGTCATCTTGTTGTTCAGGCTACTGAAGTCCTGGCTGTTAAGAGTCTGGCGCACATGGCTGACTTTATGGTAAGCTGCCTGTCTCGTGACCCTCGCATTAAGAACATCTTGGCCGACAATCATTACTGGTTGGTAACACTGTTAGACCCACGCTACAAGGAGAACTTTTTGTCTCTTATTCCCGTGGAGGAGAGGTCAACCAAAATGCAGCAGTTCCCGGAAGGCCATAGTCACGGAAGTAGGCAAAGCATTCCCCTCACAAAACGCTAGCGGCATAGGTCATGAATCAGTGGACAACCGAGGCGTACAGCCGAGAGAGGCACAAGTCCAATCCGCCAGAGGTAGGGGAACAGTCTTTAAGATGTGGGACAGTTTTCTCAGCCCCTCACGTACCACAGCCCCTGAGGTGCGGGGTAGTGCCACAAGAAATCCTAAGTTTGCCCAGATGCTGAAGGAGTACCTTGCAGATCGAACAACTGTACTCCGACATTCCTCTGTGCCTTACAATTATTGGGTATCCAAGCTGGACACGTGGCATGAATTGGCTCTCTACGCCTTGGAAGTCCTGGCCTGCCCTGCTGCTAGCGTTTTGTCAGAGCGTGTTTTTAGTGCCGCAGGTGGAATCATTACAGATAAACGTACCCGCATGTCAACTGAAAATGCTGACAGGCTGACTCTGATCAAGATGAACAAGGGTTGGATTGGGCCAGACTTCACCACACCACCAGCAAATGAGAGCGGAATTTAAAGTTTGCCATGTACCTCCACTCACCCATGGGTACACACTTCTGGACTTTGGATAATCGCTGGACTGCTCCTCCTTCTCCTCATGCGCCACCATGATGATGACCGTTACAAATTGCAATACTTAGGCCTTTTTTTCAGGTATACCCCCAGTGGTAAATTTTTTCGCCCATTCTTTGCAGAATGGACATTACAACGACAGGAGACCCGCTCCTTTGCAATGGGAACAATGTTTTGAGGCCCTCATGCACGTCTCTACCCAGGGACAACGTGGAGCCTCCCAATTTTTGGCTGCCCTGCCTAAGGGCTATACTATAATACACCCACTTCCTTACAATGGACACTTAATGTTTTGAGGCCCTCATGCACGTCTCTACCCAGGGACAACGTGGAGCCTCCCAATTTTTGGCTGCCCTGCCTAAGGGCTATACTATAATACACCCACTTCCTGACAATGGACACTTAATGTTTTGAGGCCCTCATGCACGTCTCTACCCAGGGACAACGTGGAGCCTCCCAATTTTTGGCTGCCCTGCCTAAGGGCTATACTACAATAGACCCACTTCCTTCCAATGGGCACTTCAGGTTTACAGGCCCTCATGCACGTCTCTATCCAGGGACAACGTGGAGCCTCCCAATTTTTGGCTGCCCTGCCTAAGAGCTATACTATAATACACCCACTTCCTTACAATGGACACTTAATGTTTTGAGGCCCTCATGCACGTCTCTACCCAGGGACAACGTGGAGCCTCCCAATTTTTGGCTGCCCTGCCTAAGGGCTATACTATAATACACCCACTTCCTGACAATGGACACTTAATGTTTTGAGGCCCTCATGCACGTCTCTACCCAGGGACAACGTGGAGCCTCCCAATTTTTGGCTGCCCTGCCTAAGGGCTATACTACAATAGACCCACGTCCTTCCAATGGGCACTTCAGGTTTACAGGCCCTCATGCACGTCTCTATCCAGGGACAACGTGGAGCCTCCCAATTTTTGGCTGCCCTGCCTAAGGGCTATACTATAATACACCCACTTCCTTACAATGGACACTTAATGTTTTGAGGCCCTCATGCACGTCTCTACCCAGGGACAACGTGGAGCCTCCCAATTTTTGGCTGCCCTGCCTAAGGGCTATACTATAATACACCCACTTCCTGACAATGGACACTTAATGTTTTGAGGCCCTCATGCACGTCTCTACCCAGGGACAACGTGGAGCCTCCCAATTTTTGGCTGCCCTGCCTAAGGGCTATACTATAATACACCCACTTCCTGACAATGGACACTTAATGTTTTGAGGCCCTCATGCACGTCTCTACCCAGGGACAACGTGGAGCCTCCCAATTTTTGGCTGCCCTGCCTAAGGGCTATACTACAATAGACCCACTTCCTTCCAATGGGCACTTCAGGTTTACAGGCCCTCATGCACGTCTCTATCCAGGGACAACGTGGAGCCTCCCAATTTTTGGCTGCCCTGGCAAAGGGCTATACTAAAATAGACCCACTTCCTTACAATGGGCACTTCAGGTTTACAGGCCATCATGCACGTCTCTATCCAGGGACAATGTGGAGCCTCACAATTTTTGGCTGCCCTGCCTAAGGGCTTTACTACAATAGACCCACTTCCTTACAATGGACACTTCAGGTTTACAGGCCATCATGCACGTCTCTTTCCAGGGACAATGTGGAGCCTCACAATTTTTGGCTGCCCTGCCTAAGGGCTTTACTACAATAGACCCACTTCCTTACAATGGACACTTCAGGTTTACAGGCCCTCATGCACGTCTCTATCCAGGGACAATGTGGAGCCTCCCAATTTTTGGCTGCCCTGCCTAAGGGCTATACTATAATACACCCACTTCCTTACAATGGACACTTAATGTTTTGAGGCCCTCATGCACGTCTCTATCCAGGGACAACGTGGAGCCTCCCAATTTTTGGCTGCCCTGGCAAAGGGCTATACTAAAATAGACCCACTTCCTTACAATGGGCACTTCAGGTTTACAGGCCATCATGCACGTCTCTATCCAGGGACAATGTGGAGCCTCACAATTTTTGGCTGCCCTGCCTAAGGGCTTTACTACAATAGACCCACTTCCTTACAATGGACACTTCAGGTTTACAGGCCCTCATGCACGTCTCTATCCAGGGACAATGTGGAGCCTCCCAATTTTTGGCTGCCCTGCCTAAGGGCTATACTATAATACACCCACTTCCTTACAATGGACACTTAATGTTTTGAGGCCCTCATGCACGTCTCTATCCAGGGACAACGTGGAGCCTCCCAATTTTTGGCTGCCCTGGCAAAGGGCTATACTAAAATAGACCCACTTCCTTACAATGGGCACTTCAGGTTTACAGGCCATCATGCACGTCTCTATCCAGGGACAATGTGGAGCCTCACAATTTTTGGCTGCCCTGCCTAAGGGCTTTACTACAATAGACCCACTTCCTTACAATGGGCACTTCAGGTTTACAGGCCATCATGCACGTCTCTATCCAGGGACAATGTGGAGCCTCCCAATTTTTGGCTGCCCTGCCTAAGGGCTATACTACAATAGACCCACTTCCTTACAATGGGCACTTCAGGTTTACAGGCCCTCATGCACGTCTGTATGCAGGGGCATTGGTGAACCTCACAATTTTGGACTGCCCTGGCAAAGGAAAATACTACAAAGACTCACTTCCTCAAAATGGGCACATTAGACTCAAGAGGCCTTCATGTACGTCTCTTCTCAGGGACATCGGAGTGCCACACAATGTTTTCACGTAAAATCTTTCATGTATTAATCTCAAAAAGTAACATACACCAGCTCTATCTCACTATTGGGTATGTGCCCTTAACATTTCCGCCATGAAAAATCATTTTGGGGTCATTTTGGAAGGTTTTCTGGTGAGTCCGTAAAAATGGCGTAAAACGCGGACAAAATTGTTCACAGCTGTGACTTTTGAGTGATAGATGCTTCAAGGGGTCTTCCCCATGCTGTTGCCATGTCATTTGAGCACTCTTCTGAGACTTTTGTGACATTTTTAGGGTTTCTCCATGCTGCCGGGGGGTCATTTCACAAAAATACTCGGGTCTCCCATAGGATAACATTGGGCTCGTTGCTCGGGCCGAGTACACGAGTATCTTGGGAGGCTCGGCCCGAGCTTCGAGCACCCGAGCTTTTTAGTACTCGCTCATCACTAAAGCTGAACTGATTACATGTGATCGGTGAGCTCTTTGTTATCAGACTTTTGATCCTTTTATCATGTAAGAATTGTCCAAAACAAGAATCCCTTAAAGCACCACTCCAGCATCTTTTTATGTTACTGCTTTAAATCTAAATTTCCTGTCCTCTGTCTTATACTCAGCCTTCAGCTTTTTTATCTATTATCGCCACCGCTTTGGTTGGTCTTCATCAGTTTGTGACCTCTCAGCAGCTCCAGTGTTTCATGGAGTGCTCTGGAGATCACAAATCACTACAGCTCTATAAGAGCCTCAATCTGGCTGCCATAGATTTGCATTGGAAGCTTGTGATGTAACTTCTGATTTACGAACAGTCATAAGTTGTGGTTACAAGATGTGGCGATAGAAGATGGGGACACCAAAGGGCGAGTATAAGAGTAGGGTCAGAGACTAAAAAGCAACAAAATGCTTTAAAAATGTCACTAAATATTTATGCTTGTATCTGAATATTATTTCGGCTTGCATGTTTTTGGTTATAACTTATATGGGTCTATGTATGTAGGTATGTATGGGAAAATATGGTTAAGTGTGTGTATATCTTAGTATATGGACCTGTTTGGGGAAGTATTTATGGTGCATGTATACAATACTTAGTAAAAGTTTTAGGCATTTGTGGAAAAAATGCTGGAAAGTAAGAATAGTTTCAAAAATAGGAATGTTAATCAAATAACAAAATGGAAAGTGAATGTGAAAGTGAAATCTAAACAAGTCGCCATTTTTTGTGACCACTCTTAGCTTTCAAAACATCATCAGGTCTTCTAGGTACAATATGACATTTGTGGCTTCATTTCAGAACATGGAGTAAGGCCGGCTTTGCACGTTGCGACATTGCACGTGCGATGTCGGTGGGGTCAAATCGAAAGTGACGCACATCCGGCGTCACTTTCGACATCGTACTGTGTAAATGCTAGATGATACGATGAACGAGCGCAAAAACGTCGTTATCGTATCATCGTTGCATTCACCGACATTTCCATAATGCCGGTGCCGCGACAGGTACGATGTTGTTCCTCGTTCCTGCAGCAGCACACATCGCTGTGTGTGAAGCCGCAGGAGCGAGGAACATCTCCTTACCTGCCGCCGGTGGCTATGCGGAAGGACGGAGGTGGGCGGGATGTTTACATCCTGCTCATCTCCGCCCCTCCGCCGCTATTGGCCGCCTGCCGTGTGACGTCGCTATGACGCCGCTCGACCTGCCCCCTTAGGAAGGAGGTGGGTCGCCGGCCAGAGGGACGTCGCAGGGCAGGTGAGTGCATGTGAAGCTGGTGTAGCGATAATTTTCGCTATGCCAGCTATCACACGATATCGTACCTGCGACGGGGGCGGGGACTATCGCGTGCGACATCGCAGCATCGGCTTGCGATGTCGCAAAGTGCAAAGCCCGCCTAAGTCAGGATTAATTGGGAAAAATAAGGGCAGATACTTATCTGTTGTATAATACTATCAGGGAGGCAACATCTGCAATAAAAGAATAACCCCAAACATCCAGCCAATGTCATTAAAGGGAACCTGTCACCACTTTTTTCGCGTATAAGCTGCGGCCACCACCACCGGGCTCTTATATATACATTCTAACATGCTGTATATAAGAGCCCAGGCCGGGGGTATAACATAACAAACACTTTATAATACTCACCTAACGGTCACGCGGTTGTCCATATGGGCATCTCCGTTCTCCGGTGCCGGCGCCTCCTCTTTTGGCCATCTTCGTCCGCTTTCTGAAGCCGCGGTGCATGACGCGGCTAGGTCATACACACTCGCCGGTCCTGTGTAGGCGCACTACAATACTTTGATCTGCCCTGCTCAGGACCTGAATGCCGGCGAGTGTGGATGACGTCGGACGCGTCATGCACCGCGGCTAGAGAAGAAGGAAAACAAAGATGACCAAAAGAGGCGGCACCAGCACCGGGCAACGGAGACGCCCACATGGCCAACCGCGCGACCATTAGGTAAGTATTATAAAGTGTTTTTTTTTATGTTCTCACAGCGCCCTGGCCTCTTATATACCGCATGTTAGAATGCTGTATATAAGAGCCCGGTGGTGGTGGCCGCTGCTTATATGCCAAAAAAGTGGTGACAGGTTCCCTTTAACAAATAGAATTGATGATCCGGTCCCCACAGAGCCCGATCTCATATCATCCCGTCTGTCTGGCATTAGGGGAAGACACAGAATGATTTGCACAAGTCTCGTACACAGAAGAGCTGGGGTTAGTTCTCCAAGATGTTTGGAACAATCTTCCTGCAGAGTTCCTTCAAAAATTGTTGGCAAGAACTGACGAAGGCAACGGGCGGTCACCAAATATTGATGTGACTTAGCCTTCTCTTTTCTCCATTCACTTTGCATTTTGTTAGTTTATATTGATAAACTATTACTTCTACTTTTCAAAAAATTATTACTTTGTAGCATTGTTTTTTCACACCTATCTAAAACGTTAGCACAATACTGTATATGTATAAACACTGTTCAATGCGTTTTAAGTTGAATCCTACATTTTTCACGCAATTGCTGAAATCCAGTAGTTAAAGCAGCTCGACTGCAGTGACATATCACATCACCTTTGATATTTCTATGCAAACATCACTATGTGCATTGTAAATGATGAGTAATGTGTGTGCATTATAGCACAGAGAGAGCAGGGGGATGACATTTTACATGGCATTTCAGCACCATAGGTTCGTTTTACCTTCCTTTACAGCTAATGGAGTACTTACTGGAGCAGGAGAGTGACTCTAAAGTCCAACCCAAGTCCTAACAATATCTGAGAAATACTATTTTACATTACATAGATTATAGTTATCTGCTCCCAATTCTGATTTTTATCTGGTCCCCCAAACTACATTATAAAGTGAGTAAATTTCCTCCTAGATTCTTCGCAGAAGCTTTAGTCATTTTTTTTTGCAAATTACCCAGTTATTCTTTACGTGTTTATTATGCCTTTTTTAACTTTTGGATTTGTTTAAAAATAATAGCAATTGTATTTTTTTACACCATATACTTGTCTGTGATGTATATAACAGCAGATTATACCCATATTAAAGACAATTATTGAGTCTTTTAGTTAGGAAAAAAATCCTCTCATAGACAGCAGTGCAGTCTGGTAAGGAAAAAAAATGCTCTCTTAGACAGTAGTGCAAACTGGTAAGGGAAAAATCCTCTCATAGACAATAGTGCAGGCTGGTAAGGGAAAAATCCTCTCATAGACAGCAGTGCAGTCTGGTAGGGGAACTTCCTCTCATAGACAGCAGTGCAGTCTGGTAAGGAAAGAAATCCTCTCATAGACAGCAGTGTAATCTGGTAAGGGAAAAATCCTTTCATAGATAGCAGTGCAGTCTGGTAAGGGGAAAAAATCCTCTCATAGACAGCAGTGCAGTCTGGTAAGGGGAAAAATCCTCTCATAGACAGCAGTGCAGTCTAGTAAGGAAAAAATCCTCTCATAGACAGCAGTGCAGTTTGGTAGGAAAAAAAATCCTATCATAGACAGCAGTGCAGTCTGGTAAGGGATAAATCCTCGCATAAATAGCGTGCAGTTTGGTAAAGAAAAAAAATCCTCTCATAGATAGCAGTGCAGACTTGGCACTCAAAATCAATGTGAATAATGATTTTTATTGAGAAAAACTTGTAAAACCAGCACAAGCTCAGACATTTCAGCCAAACACCTTCATCAGTGTGCATGCAGAGGGTCCTCAAAGCGTATAGCAACTTGGCAAATGGCATAGCTGGGTATGATGCGATGTCCACCACTGACTATGTATTATTGCCATCTACTTCTACTTCAGATGGTTTTGGACAAAAAAAAAAGGACATTCAGAAGTTAGAGTCAGTTCAAAGGCAGGCAACTAGATTATTACAAGGAATGGAGGCCGCCCGTATGATGAGGAATGGAGGCCGCCCATATGATGACAGGTTGAAAAAGTTATATATGTTTAGCTTAGAAAAAAGATGTCTCAGAGGAGATCTCATTTTTATGTATAAATATATGTGTGGTCAATATAAAGGACTGGCACATGACTTATGTCTTCCGAAGACAATACTAAACACAGGGGGCATTCACTGCGAGTGGAAGAAAAGCGATTCCAACAGCTAAATAGGAAAGGGTTCTTTACAGTTAGAGCAGTCAGACTGTGGAATAACGACCACAAGAGGTAGTAATGGCAGATACTATAACAGCTTTCAAAAAAGGGCTGGATGATTTCCTCAGTACACAAAACATTGTTGGTTATAAATGACTTGGTGACTAAATGTAGAACTGGTGGAGGAAGGTTGAACTAGATGGACCTAGGTCTTTTTTCAACCTTAGTAACTATGGAACTATATACAGTTAGGTCCAGAAATATTTGGACAGTGACACAAGTTTTGTTATTTTAGCTGTTTACAAAAACATGTTCAGAAATACAATTATATATATAAATGGGCTGAAAGTGCACACTCCCAGCTGCAATATGAGAGTTTTCACATCCAAATCGGAGAAAGGGTTTAGGAATCATAGCTCTGTAATGCATAGCCTTCTCTTTTTCAAGGGACCAAAAGTAATTGGACAAGGGACTCTAAGGGCTACAATTAACTCTGAAGGCGTCTCCCTCGTTAACCTCTCAATTGAGGTGAAGCAGAACATCCTGAGGCTGAAAAAAAAGAAAAATCCATCAGAGAGATAGCAGACATGCTTGGAGTAGCAAAATCAACAGTCGGGTACATTCTGAGAAAAAAGGAATTGACTGGTGAACTTTGGAACTCAAAAAGGCCTGGGCGTCCACGGATGACAACAGTGGTGGATGATCGCCGCATACTTTCTTTGGTGAAGAAGAACCTGTTCACAACATCAACTGAAGTCCAGAACACTCTCAGTGAAGTAGGTGTATCTGTCTCTAAGTCAACAGTAAAGAGAAGACTCCATGAAAGTAAATACAAAGGGTTCACATCTAGATGCAAACCATTCATCAATTCCAAAAATAGACAGGCCAGAGTTATATTTGCTGAAAAACACCTCATGAAGCCAGCTCAGTTCTGGAAAAGTATTCTATGGACAGATGAGACCAAGATCAACCTATACCAGAATGATGGGAAGAAAAAAGTTTGGAGAAGAAAGGGAACGGCACATGATCCAAGGCACACCACATCCTCTGTAAAACATGGTGGAGGCAACGTGATGGCATGGGCATGCATGGCTTTCAATGGCACTGGGTCACTTGTGTTTATTGATGACATAACAGCAGACAAGAGTAGCCGGATGAATTCTGAAGTGTACCGGGATATACTTTCAGCCCAGATTTAGCCAAATGCCGCAAAGTTGATCGGACGGCGCTTCATAGTACAGATGGACAATGACCCCAAGCATACAGCCAAAGCTACCCAGGAGTTCATGAGTGCAAAAAAGTGGAACATTCTGCAATGGCCAAGTCAATCACCAGATCTTAACCCAATTGAGCATGCATTTCACTTGCTCAAATCTAGACTTAAGACGGAAAGACCCACAAACAAGCAAGACCTGAAGGCTGCGGCTGTAAAGGCCTGGCAAAGCATTACGAAGGAGGAAACCCAGCGTTTGGTGATGTCCATGGGTTCCAGACTTAAGAAAAAACCCCACCATAAAATTCAATACTTTATTTCACAAATCAACAAGTACAAACTTAAAAACAGAGTTGGTTTGATACCTTAAAGTCACCAGTTAAAGGGAGGGGCATAGTGGGCCAATTTCCCTATTGTGACCCTTCCTAACAGCAGGGGTCGGCACCCTAATTATATAGCCGTTATGGCGCCCCTGCTCCAGCGTGGACTGACCCTTCTCACCCTATCCTAACACTATTATTTGTGCTGCTGATCTCACCTATACCTTATGGCGAAATAGTAGGCGAATTTGCTACAACAATGTGTGATGGGCAGTGAGCTATGCCAATTGGCGAAGCGGTGGCGATTGGGCTACACTATTGACTGGTGACATAATAAGTTTGATACAAGATGGACAGTACCTTCTACTATACTAACCACTGCTGAGATGTCTATTTTATCTGGGAATTTATAGACACATATTGGAAATTCCCATCAATTGAATGCTTGGGTGAATGCATGAGAACTTCACCAAATACCATATGGAAGCTCTCATTGAGATCAGCAGCACAAATAATAGTGTTAGGATAGGGTGAGAAGGGTCAGTCCACGCTGGAGCAGGGGCGCCATAACGGCTATATAATTAGGGTGCCGACCCCTGCTGTTAGGAAGGGTCACAATAGGGAAATTGGCCCACTATGCCCCTCCCTTTAACTGGTGACTTTAAGGTATCAAACCAACTCTGTTTTTAAGTTTGTACTTGTTGATTTGTGAAATAAAGTATTGAATTTTATGGTGGGGTTTTTTCTTGTGGTATATTGGTTCTAAGACCCCCCAGATTATTGGTTTAAGGTTGTTTCCAGACTTAAGGCAGTGATTGCCTCCAAAGGATTCGCAACAAAATATTGAAAATAAAAATATTTTGTTTGGGTTTGGTTTATTTGTCCAATTACTTTTGACCTCCTAAAATGTGGAGTGTTTGTAAAGAAATGTGACAATTCCTACAATTTCTATCAGACATTTTTGTTCAAACCTTCAAATTAAACGTTACAATCTGCACTTGAATTCTGTTGTAGAGATTTCATTTCAAATCCAATGTGGTGGCATGCAGAGCCCAACTCGCGAAAATTGTGTCACTGTCCAAATATTTCTGGACCTAACTGTATGACCCTACTTGAGCACCACTCCAGAAGTGCCGTGGGTATCAACTCACATAGAAAGCAGTGCAGTCTGGTAAGGAAAAAAATCCTCTCATAGACATCAGTGCAGTCTGGTAAAGAAAAAATTCTCGCTTAAACAGCTGTGCAGTTTGGTAAGGAAAAAAAAAATCCTCTCATAAACAGCTGTGCAGTTTGGTAAGGAAAAACAATCCTCTCATAGATAGCAGTGCAGACTTAACACTCAAAATCAATGTGAATAATGATTTATATTGAGAAGAACTTGTAGGACCAGCACAAGCACAGACATTTCAGTCAAAGACCTTCATCACTGTGCATGCAGAGGGTCCTCAAAAAGTATAGCAACTTGGCAAATGGCATAGCTGGGTATGACGTGATGTCCACTGCTGACTATGTGGTATTGCCATCTACTTCTACTTGAGATGGTTTTGGACCCTACTTGAGCACCACCCCAGAAGTGCCGTGGGTATCAACTCACATAGAAAGCAGTGCAGTCTGGTAAGGAAAAAATCCTCTCATAGACATCAGTGCAGTCTGGTATGGAAAAAAATCCTTGCATAAACTGCTGGGAAGTTTGGTAAGGAAAAAAATCCTCTCATTGATAGCAGTGCAGTTTGATAAGGGAACAATCCTCTCATAGACAGCAGTGCAGTTTGATAAGGGAACAATCCTCTCATAGATAGCAGTGCAGTCTGATAAGGAAAAAATCCTCTCATAGACAGCAGTGCAGTCTTATAAGGAAAAAATCCTCTCATAGACAGCAGTGCAGTCTTATAAGGAAAAAATCCTCTCATAGACAGCAGTGCACTCTAAGGTCAGTGTTAGTGTTTCTTCCTTTTGTACAGTGGATACAAAATTTGTGACCCAGGTGAGACTTTATGAAATAACAGATATTTACACAAGACATAACACTGTAGTTTATGGTCTCTTCCACTGTTCCGTCTGCCTGACCTTGTTGGCCCTGCTGATAGGGGTGTACTGTTAACTGGTTCCTGTGACAGCCAGGAGAAATTTACGTACAATTCTCCAGTTGTATACCCATCTTAGTAAGTGATGACATATCACTATAATATGCCATCACTTAATGTTTCCTGTGGATCTGACCTCTGAGGCCGCCAATGATCCTGAGATTGAAATGACCACAACACTGCTTCACTTCGGAGTCCCCTTTACAGTTTTCCTTGCAAAACAGCTCTCCCGGCCAGCCGGCTGTGCCAAGAACTTCACTGGGCCCTATTCACCTGAATGGAGCTACTCTGCAGACAGTGTCTAGAAACACCATTGTGCAGAGGAAAAGCTGTAAAGTGGCCACATCATTCAAGCAGTGTTAAGGCCCCTTCATTCTCATACATGGGGGGTCCCAGACATGGGACCCTCGATCTGTAAGTGATAGCATTTCTTCCCGTTCTGTCCAGAGTTTTGGCTAATGCTTGTTAGGTGACTGAGTTTAAGATTATCTCACTCCTTGAGTCCACATTTTTTTAACTCTAAAAAAATCAATTTTCAATACCCTTAAAGGAAATTATGAATTAATAAAGGTAAAGGAAGGTTTAAAAAAAAGGAGGGGTGCCAAATCAGAGCAGAGAACAGCGAAAAAGAGACATGTGACGTTCATGCATTACATGGTCAGCCCATTGTTTTCAATATGTGTGACGCCCTGGACACCCCAGGGGTCACAGGTCACTACACACACCACATACACCCCCACCCCAGTAAGGTACCATCAGTCAACAAAGACCTGATTGCCTCCCTCATAGTCAAACAGGCACACCAGGTGGGCGGAGTCAGGCAGAAAGACACGCACCCGAGGAGTCTGCTGGCCTGAGGCAGGATACACAAGCAGATGAGAAGATGAGGAGATGAGGAGAGAGGAGTGAGGAGTACAGTTCTGTGAGGGGCCTGGGTTGGAGCCTAGGATCCCTGATCAGTCAGGCAGGCAGACGGTAGTGGCCACCTGCAGGAGACCGGGAATACGACCGGTGGAACCGTAAGGGACTGGGACAGGGTAGTGGCCCGCCGGAACTGAACCAGGGAACCAACTGGATACCGGAGCACCAGGTAGGGTACTCAGACCCCGAACTAGGCTATAAGCCACCACCATAGTCAAATCAACTGATTGCGGTCTGGACCTCAGGGTTCATTCCCACCTAAGTCCCGATTGAAGGCAACAGCCCAACCCGTCCGGATAAGTGCCACCGCCAAAGGCCAGAGATCCAAAGGGCCAGCGTCTGCGGGCAAACGGGCTCCTATGACACTTATACGACGGGGAGAGGACTACCGGTGCCCAGGCACAGTAGTCAAGATACACACACAGGTGCAGGAGAAAGGCGGACATTGCCAACCCGACTGGAGAAGCTGCAGTCGGCTGCGGGCCCCGTTCACTCCGTTTGGTTTACCAGCGACTCCAGTGTCTTGTATCAGAGTGAGTACACCAGTGCCATCAGGCACCGCAATGCTGCCCCTGCATCCCGGCCCTCGCCAATCGGGCCCCGGGACCAATATCCCCTACCCACGGAGGTGTCAACACCTAGCTGCGCCACTACACCGCTCCCGGGAGTCCCCGTACCTTCACCGCAGCAGTGATGTCCACAGTCACCACAACCCGTGGGTGGCGTCACGAACAATAATTCCAAAACCCAAACACCTGCATCCACCGTGCGTAGCGCCAACCAACCACCCCCCTTGCAGAGCGACGTGACCCCTGGGTCCGTGAGAGGCTCGAGCCACCACCCGTAGAACGCAAGCACGGATCTGAGGCCGCGGGGCGGTACATATGCAAAACTCTACCGCCCGACTAATCCACCTCTCCTCCCGCTACTCCCCGACCTCTCCTCTCTGCCAATCCACTGGCTTGCCATTGCCCAGACTACAGATCTACAAAGCCATCCACGACCTGTCTCCTCTAAACATCTGTGACCTAGAATCCCGATACTGTTATGGACATGATTATATGAAGATACCCAAAATAACAGTACTCAAAATGGCGCTTGCACTGTGCACCGCTCCCATGTCTGCATTCAGAAAGCATAAGACATTGTGTGATTCATGCTGATTCAGCTCATTAGAAAATGCTTAAATATATACTGTATCTGTATAAGTTTCTTTCCTGCAGCCTGACCAATAGTAAAAGAATATACACCCTTAGATTGCATCCAGGAAACTCGCTATATGTATTTGATGTTCCTCAATAAAGTCTTTGGTCTCTGTGGATATTTTGTATGCATACATATATCAGACTCATAATTTGTAATACGGACAATTAGAATGGTATGCAAATGATTAGTGTGCAGGGCTAACTCAGATGGCGCCCAAAGTGAATGCAACTGTATGCAAACTCTGATTTTTCCTGTCCCCTCCCATGTTATCTCTTATTCCCACAGTCGCATACAAGATTTCTCCTGCCCCTCCCCCATACTCTGGAACTCTCTACCGCAACATATCAGACTCTCGCCTACTGTGGAAGCCTTCAAAAGGAACCTGAAGACCCACATCTTCCACTATAGCGCCGCATGACCAGCTCTACCCTCACCTACTGTATCATCACCCATCGACCTCAGTCCACTGTACCACCGCACGAGCAGCTCTACCCTCACCTACTGTATCCTCATCCATCCCCCTTAGTCCACTGTACCACCACACAATCAGATCTACCCTCACCTACTGTATCCTCACCCATCCCCCTCAGTCCACTGTACCACCGCACCACCAGCTCTACCTCTCACCTACTGCATCCTCACCCATCCCCCTCAGTCCACTGTACCACCGCACCACCAGCTCTACCCCTCACCTACTGCATCCTCACCCATCCCCCTCAGACCATTGTACCACCACATGACCAGCTTTACTATCACCTACTGTATCCTCACCCATCCCCCTCAGTCCACTGTACCACCGCACCACCAGCTCTACCTCTCACCTACTGCATCCTCACCCATCCCCCTCAGACCATTGTACCACCACATGACCAGCTTTACTATCACCTACTGTATCCTCACCCATCCCCCTCAGTCCACTGTACCACCGCATGACCAGCTCTACCCTCACCTACTGTATACTCACCCATCCCCCTCAGTCCACTATACCACCGCATGACCAGCTCTACCCTCACCTACTGTATCCTCACCCATCCCTTTAGTCCACTGTACCACCGCATGACCTGCTCTATCGTCACCTAATGTATCCTCACCCATCCCCCTCAGTCCACTGTACCCCCGCACGACCAGCTCTACCCTTACCTACTCCATCCTCACCCATCCCCCTCAGACCATTGTACCACCACATGACCAGCTCTACTCTCACCTACTGTATCCTCACCCATCCCCCTCAGTCCACTGTACCGCTGCATGACCAGCTCTACCCTCATCTACTGTATCCTCACCCATCTCTTGTAGACCATAAGCCCTCACGGGCAGTGTCTTCTAGCTTCGTGTACCAGTCTGTGCCTTGTATTGTTCATGAGTATTGTACTGTTTTATTACTGTTTCACATACAAAGCACCATGGAATAATTGGTGCTATAATAATAATAATAATAATAATAAAAATAAGTAAAGTGTAATGCTTCGTTTCTCCTGTGGGGGAGCTGTAGAATAATTAAACCCCTCCTGCCAGCTCACACCAGTGATCACCTTGTGATCAGAGAAACCTTCTTGCCCAAAGTAGTGAAGCTCCCTTTTAAGTGCATTTAAAAAATTCAGCCCATTTTTTTTAAATCTAAACCTATTTATTTATTTTTTTTAAAGCTAAAATATATCACCTTGAACTCTCCCTTCCATCTAAGTTCGGAATTTCCATGTATTTCCACCACTCACACATGCTAAAACAGATTCCACCTTAAATAGATGTTATCAGCCCGTGCACCGCTAAGCTCATGCTAATATTGCTTCCAATAAAGAACAAATCAGTGGCCAACTTGACTCGTCTTATCGCGCAGTCAAAACTGATGGTTGAAGAAGTCATAAAGATCCCATTTAATCTCCCTCCTATCTATCACCGCCGATGTCTTTATCCTCTTTGTGCAGTGGCAATATCTGCTCATTATGAAAGCAAAACAGATCTGGCATATATAAGAGCGGAATGAAGTGCTCACTTGGATTTTGACAGGATGATCAGTGGAAGCAGTAATCTGTGAGAATCAAAACGGCTAAATTATTCCATAACAGTAATTTGAGAGAACAGCTCGGAGCATACACAGCTGCTCTCATATATTGTGACGTTCCCTGATAAAACATCCTTCCCAATTTAGTCTCTCTGTGCTTGACTAATCTGCAACAGCTCTTGCAATGTCTAATCATACTATCAAAAGACAGGGAGCCCGTTCAATTGAGAATCAAATGAAAGGAGATTGGAAGAGTATCTTCAATTGAAATTACATTTGTAAATGAGGCATACTTTTTCTCTACCGCACTGGCTTGTGGTAGTTCTGCACCGGTATTCGGCTCGGGAATGACTTGTGTATTTTTCCGGCTGGCACTGTCATGGGGAACATTATTGGTGCTGAGTACCTCTCGGTTATGGATGTTATGGTGGTAATAAGAAACATTTCCAGGGCTGTTGTACAAATATTATAAATCAGAAGGAAATTGTAGATTTCTATTTAGGTGTTATTATGGTTAGTAGAGCCTGCAATCCATACCTGTTGAAATCTCAAGGCTAGATTTACCGATAGGCACAATGGACCTCTTGGTTATGGGTGTCATGGTGGTAATGAGAAACATTTCAACGACTGCTGTACAAATATTTTAAATCAGAAGGAAATTTTAGATTTCTATTTAAGTGTTATTATGGTTAGTAGAGCCTTCCATCCACACCTGTTGCAGCTTCAAGGCTAGATTTACCGATAGACACAATGGACCTCTCGGTTATGGATGTTATGGTGGTAATAAGAAACATTTCCAGGGCTGTTGTACAAATATTATAAATCAGAAGGAAATTGTAGATTTCTATTTAGGTGTTATTATGGTTAGTGGAGCCTGCAATCCATACCTGTTGAAACCTCAAGACTAGATTTACCGATAGGCACAATGGACCTCTTGGTTATGGATGTCATTGTAGTAGTGAGTAACATTTCCAGGGCTGATGTACAAATATAAACCAGAAGGAAATTGTAAATTTCTATGTAGTTGTTGCTAGATTTACTAATAGGCAAAATTGACCTCTCGGTTATGGATGCTATGGTAGTAATAAGAAACATTTCCAGGGCTGTTGTACAAATATTAAAAATCAAATTTAAATTGTACATTTATATTTAGGTGTTATTATGGTAATAGAGCCTTTCATCCATACCTGTTGCAGCCTCAAGACTAGATTTACTGATAGGCACAGTGGACCTCTCGGTTATGGGTGTTATGTGGTAATAAGAAAATTTTCCAGAGTTGGTGTACAGATATTATAATTTTCACCTTTAATGGGAAGTATTACCACCAGCTCAGGGGTACAGCGATGTGGTGTTCTTGTGCCCCATCTTACGCAAACCTGTACCTGGGCTGGTGGGAAGATACAATGGTGTTCCAAGAACCTCGCTCGAAATGGGTTCAATACATCACCTACTGGGGTCGTTACATCGACGACGTCCTGGTCCTTTGGACCGGGACGGTCGGCTCCTTCCAGGAATTTGTGAAAGACCTCAATATGAATAGTATTGGTTTGTCATTCACGTATGACATAGGCATTAATAAACTGGCCTTTTTGGATGTCCTACTGATAAGGGGAACCGAGGGACAAATAGAAACACAGGTTTTCAGGAAGGAGACAGCGACAAACAGTTTTTTACACTGGACAAGCTACCATCCGGAACCCCTAAAGAAAGGGATGCCAAAGGGCCAGTATCTAAGACTAAAACGGAATTGCTCTACAAGTGAAGCCTTTCACAAACAGGCAGGAGATCTTTGCCAGAGGTTCTCAAGGAGGGGTTACCCGGATAGTACCCTAAAAAAAGCTTATAAAAATGCGGTAATGAGAGATAGGGAGGAATTACTGATGGCGAGACAAAAAGAAGAGAGGGAGAAAATCATTAGGGTCATTGGTACCTTCGATAACCACAATCGGGAGATTTATACCATCCTTGAAAAACATTGGGGAATTTTGAGAGCGGACCCTAATCTGAGAGAATTTATTGGGGTACGGCCCACGATTACCTTCCGTAAGGGAAGGTCCCTAAAAGACAGGCTGGTGCATAGTTTTTACCAGGCCCCCCAAAAAGAAAGGACATGGTTAGAGAGGAAAATTGATGGAATCTACAGATGTGGACACTGTAAGTTTTGTAGGTGGATCTCTCCGGGAAAACAGGTGGTTTCCGCTAGTACAGACCGGGAGTACCTAATTCGAGATTTTGCCAATTGTAGTACCGAGGGGGTGATTTATGTGGCTAGCTGCACCTGCCCCCTGGACTACATTGGAAAGTCAAAAAGGGAACTGAGAAAGCGGATAGGGGAACACCTGGGAGATATACGGAACGAGAGGGATACCTCAATCTCACGACATATCAGACAGGTCCATGGTGGAGATCTATATTCCATCAGTTTTAAGATCATTGAAGTTGTCCCAGAGACAATTAGAAAGGGTAATTGGAATAAAATCCTTCTGCAAAGGGAAAGTAGGTGGATATACCGATTTGACTGTGTACATCCCAAGGGCTTGAATGAACAGCTGACATTTGGATGCTTCCTGTAGGAGGCGCCTGTCCGAGAATGGAAACACTTTCTGTTTTGCATCAAAACTAAATTCTGATCTATACCCGTTCGGCCAGTATAATTCCGTAAAGGAATAGGCCATTTTTGGAATGGTGTAATTATCTTCAGCTCCATAGGATTCTTTAAAATTAGATCTTCCTTATCCTTAATTACCCCACATTCGAATCCATGTAATGTTCTTTGCTGATGGAGGCAGGATTAATCTAATAGTAGGGTTTTGCCTGTATTTGGCTGCCCCTATCTATTTATGAATGTAGTGAACTCCTTCCACACTAGAGGTGATAAATAGATTGGATGGGATTGACCATCCGGATGATAAAAGGAGTGAGCTCCCTTGCAGCTGGGATGCGGTCCCTTCCCCTCTCTGCATTGGTCTGCATTATGTGGCTATGTGATGATGCGTTCATAGGCGTCATTGGGGGAGTGGTTTGCTCCCTAGGCGATCGCGCCCTTCTACTGCTAGTCCCGGTTCCCCTGCTCTAAAACAAATGATGCGAAGGGGGGCGGAGTTTTTACTCCGTACCCGGGATGATGCAATTGTGCGGTCATGTGCTCCTAGAGGTTACGCCCATGTGGGCGGTACCAGCTGGAACGCTCTAGTGTTGGAGCTGCGCGTCACTTCCTGGTTTCGTACGCCGGTCTAATGTGCGGTAACCGGGTGACGTAGACCATGCGGTCATGTGACTCGGATGGGTCACATGGTTGTATTTACATCCGGCGCGGGCCGTGAGTTCCGTGATTGATGATTGGCTCTTTATGATAAACATCCAGGGTTCCTATGGATACGTGGGCGTTGCTGGGACTAATCACATGACCAATCATCTCCATATGGGGGGTATTAAACTGTGAGTAGCTGCAGGGTAAGTCGTCCATGCGATACATCTGCATGGAGAGGCGCGTGCTGCAGAAGGAGTAGCCCCCTGACAATTTTCTGGTATGTAACCGTGGTTACTTAATACTCTAAGGACATTTTGTGTGGTTTTGGATTTGGGGTTTTTTGGTGATATTTTATTTATTCCACAGGCGATTGGGCCTCTTAATATAATACCGTCTCCTGATGAACCCCAATCAATTCAATGGGGAGAAACGCGTCGAGACCTTGTGATTTTATGTTATTGGGTTGAGGACCATGAAAGCCGGGACACCTTCACCTCAAGGGAGAAATAAGTGCTAAAGGGATTTTTTGACCCGAATTTATCTCAGATAAGTGCAAATTGTTTATCCTCTATTTTTCCTGAATATTTGATGGTATAACCCCTTAGATCACCCTACTACAAGGGAGTTTAGGAATATCATAGGAGGGAAAGCCGCCGAGGAATGGGGGCACCTTTTTACTGTTAGGGTGCATGTAACCTTGGTTATATCTCCATTGGCAGGTAGAGGAAAGAGAGAACGAGGGTTATTTAGAGATTTTTCCCATTCGCATTTTCATGAAGGTGATATAAGATTGGAACAACTGTTTTTGTTCCGTAGGTGAATACTATTGGGGCTGTATCATGGTCCTGGGATGTTTTGTGTGTGTCACATTTTCACAGGTGGAATTTTGAACTGTTTTAATATATTTCAATAAAAATTGGTTTTAGATATACTAATTGAGGTAGCTTCTGGTTGTTACATAATTGATATACTACCTGTTAATCGTTTTTCCAAGTGTTAAAAAGTACAGATATTATAAATCAGACGGAAATTGTAGATTTCTATTTAGTTATTGTTATGGTTAGTAGAGCTTTCCATCCATGCCTGGTGCAGCCTCAAGGCTATATTTACCGATAGGCACAATGGACCTCTCGGTTATAATGTTGTGGTAGTAATGAGAAACATTTCTAAGGCTATTGTACAAATATTATAAATCAGAAGGAAATTGTAGATTTCTATTTAGTTGTTGTTATGGTTAGTAGAGCCTTCCATCCATACCTGGTGGAGCCTTGAGGCTAGATTTACTGATAGACACAAAGGACCTGAAGGAAAGAGTTGTTGGTCAAAGATGATAGATACACATAGAGTTATTGCTCATATGTATCATGGAAACTTGCATGCTAATGGGGTTATCCATTGCCCTTCACTTCTACATCGGAGGTGAGCAGTGCTAATGATGTTACGACCCCCTACACTGGTTGAGATGTGTGCCTGATCAGGAGGGACAATAGGTTAGGGCATTTGTATGATATCTACTAATTATGCAGGCATCCTTCAGGGAAATTAGTACCACCAGGGGCGGACATATCATTGGTACAACCCCAGGGTCCCAAGAGGTAAGGGGGGCAATTTTCACCTATAAAGCAGGTAGAATTATATAGTACAATGAATTATTGGACTGCAAAGGAGCCCATATACTGTTCTTGCACAGGGGCCCTCTTGTGTCTCGGTCCACCAGTGGGAAACCCTCACCCCAGATGCGGAAGCCCTTTAATTAAAGTGGTTTTCCCATATTAAACATTCATCATTTATCCATAAGATAAGCATGAATTCTGGGGGCCTCACCTATCAAGTCACGAAATTTTGAGCCCCTATTACTCCTACGGGTAACAGAGTATGCAGTCATGTATACCTGTCACCAATGTATTCAATGTCTATGGGATTTACAGAAACAGCCAAGAGAGAAGAGACAAGCACTCAACTTTAGTCCAGCCCCAAGCATTCCCGTCCAATAGAGATTGAATAGAGTGACATGATAAACCTCAACAATCATCCATTCAAACTCATTCGTGCAATGAGGATAAATGGGACTTGTACTTTTTACTTTATATTCTTTGTCCATGCACGGTGAGTGGGGGGGTGTTCTTTTTGATGTGATGTCATAATGGTGTGTTGCGCTCTAAACCAATCAGATGTCTTTCTCTTTGACTGTTAAGCCTCTCCCACTTCATACAGTTTCCTTGAAACATTGAGCTAGAGATTGCAGCTGCATCCCCCTCCTACCCTTACCAATATCTGGCATTTACCATTTTAGACTACATAAATTTAATTGGGGATTAAGAAAGGTTTCTATACATTTACATAGATTGTAACATACATGAGGTAAATTACAAGTTATTACGTTATAAAATGACTTTAGGAAAAACAAAAGCCAACTAACCCCAATCCAATGTCTGATCAAATGGCTGCAGACAGTGGAGAACTCAGCAAGGATAAGGGGAGTAGAAGCACACTCAGAAGTTAATATCCAAGAAAGTTGTTTTTTTTATCCAGCGTATCACTCCAATAAGCGGTCTTATAGGTTAAAAATTAACTTTTATTTCAAAAAGCATAAAAAGCCATCTTATCTATGTCTGACAGGCAAAAATATTCTTTTAGATGTATATCTCAGATTACACGTTTCGACACACTAGACATCTTCATCATGGTCAAAACAATTTATCCTTTTGAAATAAAAGTTCATTTTTAATCTACAAGACTGCCTTTTGGAGTGATACGCTAGATGAAAAAAAACCCTTTCTTGCATAAAATTACTTTACTCACATATATAGATAGATAGATAGAGGGATAGTGTCACGCTCCCCGGGTCCTCACCCCCGCTCCCCGGCTCACCTGCCACGCTGCCCGCTCCTCAGCCCCCGGATTCCGTCCGTCCCAGGCCCCCTGGTCCCCGATCCCGGCGCCCGACGGCTTCCCAGGACCTGGCCAGCTCCCCTGCGTCCTCCCCTCAGCCTCCTTCCCTGGCTTCTGGCACCCGGGCGGCGCGCATGCGCGTTAGGGCGCGCGCGCGGTCACTGACCCTTTCTTAAAGGGCCAGCGTCCATGAACAGGAAATGAGGTTGAACAGGTACTGGGTATAAAGGGGGTTAGTGTCCAAGGGGGCGGGGCCTGATCTTCGTGTTCCCTGAGCTAGGAGTCAGGTCTCCTGGTGTTTATGTGCCTGTACTCACCTATCTCTCTTTGTAGAGCCGTACCTGCCTCGCCATCCCGTCTGCCGTATCCTGAACCCCGCACACTGTCCGTCTGCCATCTGACAGTCCGTACCATCTCGGATCCCTGCGGTGACCTGTCATCTCGCTCCCAAGGTTCCGGACCCCGCCTGACATCATCTCGGCCTCCGAACCTGAGCTACGTCACCAGGACTACCATCTGTGACACCGTGGTCCCAGGGACTCCTCCGCTGCCTTCACTTGCACGGACTGTTCTGCTGCCCATCAGTGCTTCAGCTGCCGGACTCCCTACCACCATCTTAAGAGTTCGGTCCAGTGGATCCACCTCCTGGGTCGGCCCGACCGCCCGGCCGTGACAGTAAGATCAGGCCATGGATCCCGCTGCAGCACTAGCGGCCTTGCAAGAGGAACTCCGACGTCAGCATGAAGTCCAGACCCGCATGTTGCAATTTATGACCTCCGTGGACACCCGCCTGTACACGTTACAAGCATCAATGACGCCTGCGGCACCCAGGTCCCCAGCTATGCAAGCCATGGCTCCCGCACCAGTGGCAGCCTCTTCAGATGCTTCCCGTCTCCGTTTGGCGTCACCACCTCGTTATGCTGGAGATCCCAAGACCTGCAGGGGCTTCATAAACCAGTGTTCCCTTCATTTCACGCAGCTGCCACATCTGTTCGCCTCTGACCAAGCCAAGGTCGCCTTTATAATGTCTCATCTGGAGGGCGAGGCGCTGGCATGGATGAACCCCTTGTGGGAGAAGGAGGACCCCATGACCAAGAACCTTCAAGAGTTCCTGCAGGCCTTTCGCAGCACCTTCGACGAGCCGGGACGCGCCTCTGCGTCTGCTTCATCCCTCCTCCGCCTACGTCAAGGAACACTGACGGTGGGTCAATATGCCATCCGTTTCCGTACTTTGGCTTCTGAACTCGGGTGGAATAATGAGGCCCTGACAGCCGCCTTCTGGGAAGGACTCTCGAGTCGCATCAAGGATGAGTTGGCGGGTCGTGACGTGCCCTCCACCCTAGATGCCCTGATTGCCCTAGCCACTCGAGTGGACATTCGTTTCCAGGAACGCTCCAAAGAGCTGTATCGTGAGAGACGTGCAGTACGGCACTCCCCTCCTCCACAGAAGTCCTCTGTGCCTCACTCTTCAACAGCTGGGATTCCTGTCCACGAGCCCATGCAGGTTGACCGAGTACGACAGTCTGACCAACGTAGAGCAGAGCGGCTCGCCAAAGGCCTCTGCTTTTACTGCGGAGAGGGCACACATCTCTTACGCTCCTGTCCGGAAAGGCCGGGAAACTCCAAAGCCTAGGGTTGGTAGGAGAGGCCACCCTAGGTGCTGGGACTCTCTCAGACCCAGTTATGTGGACGGTACAAGTGTCAACAGGAGAGACGCGCTTCACGGCTGAGGCATACCTCGACTCCGGAGCAGCAGGCAATTTTATCCAGCAGGCCACGGTGGACAAGTACCAGCTGCCTGTTACTCCACTCGATAAGCCCCTAATGATTGCCTCGGTGGATGGGAGACGCCTCTCTGATACCATCTCCTGGATCACCAAGCCGGTGGAATTGCGTATAGGTGCTCTGCACACCGAGAACATCGCTCTCTACGTCCTTCCACACATGTCCCATCAAATCCTGCTGGGACTTCCTTGGTTGCGGACACACGAACCATCGGTCAGCTGGGGTACTGGCGAAATCACTCGTTGGGGCTCTGCCTGTCATGAGAGATGTCTAAAGTCCCTACAACCAATCCGACGTCCTCCGGCTCCAGAGAACCTACCGGAACTGCCCTCGGCCTATTGGTCCTTCGCGGACGTTTTTGACAAGAAGGAGTCTGAGGTACTTCCGCCACACCGTCCCTACGATTGCGCCATCGACCTGCTCCCAGGAACAACACCACCTCGAGGACGGATATATCCGTTGTCTCCAGCCGAAACCAGGGCCATGTCCACCTACATCACGGAAAGCCTGGCAAAGGGATTCATCCGGAGATCCTCCTCTCCTGCGGGAGCAGGCTTCTTCTTCGTTAAGAAGAAAGAGGGTGACCTACGCCCATGCATTGACTACCGGGGCTTGAATCAGATCACCATAAAAAACAAGTACCCCTTACCGCTCATCCCCGAATTGTTCGACCGGCTCAGAGGAGCCCGTGTGTTCACCAAACTGGATCTTCGGGGTGCCTACAACCTAGTTCGTATCCGCTCTGGGGACGAATGGAAGACCGCATTTAATACTCGCGACGGGCACTACGAATACTGCGTGATGCCCTTCGGTCTGTGTAACGCTCCTGCCGTATTCCAAGAACTGGTGAACGACATATTCCGGGACCTCCTCTACCTCTGTGTAGTAGTTTATCTGGATGACATCCTTGTCTTCTCTCCGGACCTCCAGACCCACAGAGAGAACGTAAAGCTGGTCCTACAAAGACTGAGAGAGAATCGTCTCTACGCCAAATATGAGAAGTGCGTCTTTGAGCAGTCTTCTCTCCCTTTCCTGGGATACATCATCTCGGGTACTGGGTTGCAGATGGATCCAAAGAAGGTCTCCTCCATACTCAACTGGCCTCCTCCTTCGGGACTGAAGGCAATCCAACGGTTCCTGGGATTCGCCAACTACTACCGCCAGTTTATCCCGCACTTCTCCGCCCTGACTGCCCCTCTCTCCGCTTTGACCAAAAAGGAGGCTAAACCAAAGGACTGGTCACCTGCGGCCGACGCCGCGTTTTGCTCTTTGAAGCGAGCTTTCGCCTCCTCTCCTGTACTCCACCGACCGGAGTTAAACCGCCAGTTCACCTTGGAGGTGGATGCCTCCTCCTCAGGAGCCGGAGCAGTGCTCATGCAAAAATCCTCCTCCGGGAAGATGGTGACTTGCGGTTTCTTTTCTAAGAGCTTCTCAGCACCAGAACGGAATTACACCATCGGTGACCGAGAATTATTGGCGGTCAAACTAGCTCTGGAGGAGTGGCGCTACCTCCTGGAAGGAGCAGTGTACCCCGTGACCATCTACACGGACCACAAGAACCTGGAATACCTGCGGTCCGCTCAGCGACTGAACCCGCGGCAAGCCAGGTGGTCCTTATTCTTTGCCAGGTTTGACTTCCAGCTCCACTTCCGACCCGCGGACAAGAATGTACGCGCCGATGCCTTGTCTAGGTCCCTCATGTCCATGGAGCAGGAGGAAGAGACTACCCAACCTATCATCCCTCCTAGCAAGATTGTTCCGGTGGCTCCCGTCACTCTGGCCCAAATACCACCCGGGAAGACCTATGTCTCGGAGACCGACAGGCAAAAAGTGTTACACTGGGGTCATGCCTCAAAAACAGCCGGCCATGCAGGCCAGAAGAGAACATGGGGTGCGATTGTACGCCATTACTGGTGGCCATCCCTTCGCACTGACGTCGCCGCCTTTGTCTCTGCCTGCTCCTCTTGTGCCAGGAACAAGACGCCCAAACACCTGCCCTATGGCCGTCTTCTGCCTCTACCGATACCCTCAGTTCCCTGGCAACACATTGCGATGGACTTTATTACGGACTTGCCATTATCCTCTGGACACACAGTCATATGGGTCGTGGTGGACCGGTTCTCCAAAATGGCCCACTTCATCCCCATGGCTGGACTGCCCTCTGCTCAGGAACTCGCGGAAGCCTATATCCATCACATCTTCCGCTTGCATGGCTTTCCATCCCACATCGTGTCCGACAGAGGAACTCAGTTCACCTCCCGCTTCTGGAGGGCTCTCTGCAAACATCTGGGAGTGACTCTGGACTTTTCTTCCGCTTACCATCCTCAGTCTAATGGCCAAGTGGAGAGGGTCAATCAAATCTTGACATCCTTCTTACGTCACTATGTCAACACCCATCACGACGACTGGTCCACGCTTCTGCCTTGGGCTGAGTTCTCACATAACCACCACATCAGTGAGTCGTCCTCCAAATCTCCCTTCCATGTCGTTTACGGACTTCAGCCCTCCGTTCCATTGCCTATATCCCCTTCTTCGGATGTCCCTGCGGCTGATACTGTAGCCCGTGACTTCGCTACCATTTGGGACTCTGTCAAGGCGTCCCTTGGACGCGCTTCCCAGCGGATGAAGAAACACGCTGACAAAAGGCGTCTAGACCCTCCGTGTTTCTCTCCTGGAGACCTCGTCTGGCTTGCTTCCCAGTACGTCCGCCTGAAGATACCGTCATACAAGCTGGGTCCTCGCTACATTGGGCCGTTTAAAGTCCTCAGCAAGATCAATGAGGTTTCCTACAAGCTACAGCTCCCGGCCACGATGAGGATACCCAACTCATTCCACGTCTCCCTGCTCAAGCCGGTTGTCCTTGGTCCCTTCTCCAATGCTGCCAGTCCGGCTCCTCCACCTATTGCCGATGACGACATCTATGCGGTAAGGGATATCGTGGCCATGAAGACCGTACGAGGTCGGCAGTTCTTCCTGGTGGACTGGGAGGGGTATGGTCCTGAGGATAGGTCTTGGGAGCCCAGGGAGAACGTGGGCACTCCTCTTATCCGTGCCTTCATGTCCCGGTTGCGGGGTGGGGGGCGTGGGGGGGGGGGGTACTGTCACGCTCCCCGGGTCCTCACCCCCGCTCCCCGGCTCACCTGCCACGCTGCCCGCTCCTCAGCCCCCGGATTCCGTCCGTCCCAGGCCCCCTGGTCCCCGATCCCGGCGCCCGACGGCTTCCCAGGACCTGGCCAGCTCCCCTGCGTCCTCCCCTCAGCCTCCTTCCCTGGCTTCTGGCACCCGGGCGGCGCGCATGCGCGTTAGGGCGCGCGCGCGGTCACTGACCCTTTCTTAAAGGGCCAGCGTCCATGAACAGGAAATGAGGTTGAACAGGTACTGGGTATAAAGGGGGTTAGTGTCCAAGGGGGCGGGGCCTGATCTTCGTGTTCCCT
>NC_134353.1:59192251-59301435 GCF_048569485.1 Anomaloglossus baeobatrachus
GGTTTGTGTGGGTGTGGGGTGCAAGTGTGTGTTTTGGGGGAGGTATGTTTTGTGCAATGTGTGTGTGTTGCGCGGTATGTGCGTATATTTGTGTATGCTGCGGTGTTTGTGTGTTGGGTGTTGTGTGTGTGCGGCGTTGTCTGTGTTTGTGGGTGTCTGTGTAGGGCGGTGTTTGTGGTTCCCAGTGTGTGTGTGGTGTGTTGTGCGGTGCGCGTGTGGCGGTGTGTGTGTGTTTTGGGGGGAGGTGTGCACCCCCATCGTGCTCCATCCCCCATGCTGCGCACTCCCCATCGTGCTCCATCCCCCATGCTGCACACTCCCCATCGTGCTCCATCCCCATGCTGCGCACTCCCCATCGGGCTCCATCCCCCATGCTGCACACTCCCCATCGTGCTCCATCCCCCTTGCTGCGCACCCCCATCGTGCTCCATCCCCCATGCTGCGCACCCCCAATCGTGCTCCATCCCCATGCTGCGCACTCCCCATCGTGCTCCATCCCCCATGCTGCGCATTCCCCATCGTGCTCCATCCCCCATGCTGCGCACCCCCCATCGTGTTCCATCCCCTATGCTGCTCACCCCCCATCGTGCTCCATCCCCCATGCTGCGCACCCCCCATCGTGCTCCATCTTCCATGCTGCGCACCCCCCCATCGTGCTCCATACCCCATGCTGCGCACCCCCCATCGTGCTCCATCCCCCATGCTGCGCACCCCCCATCGTGCTCCATCCCCCATGCTGCCCACTTCCCATTGTGCTCTATCCCCCATGCTGCGCACCCCCCATCGTGCTCCATTCCCCATGCTGCGCACCCCCCATCGTGCTCCATCCCCCATGCTGCGCACTCCCCATCGTGCTCCATCCCCCATACTGCGCACTCCCCATCGTGCTCCATCCTCCATGCTGCGCACTCCCCATCGTGCTCCATCCCCCATGCTGTGCACCCCCCATCGTGCTCCATCCCCCATGCTGCGCACCCTCTATCGTGCTCCATCCCCCATGCTGCGCACTCCCCATTGTGCTCCATCCCCCATGCTGCGCACTCCCCATCGTGCTCCATCCCCCATGCTGCTCACCCCCCATCGTGCTCCATCCCCCATGCTGCACACCCCCATCGTGCTCCATCCCCCATGCTGTGCACTCCCCATCGTGCTCCATCCCCCATGCTGCGCACTCCCCATCATGCTCCATCCCCCATGCTGCACACCCCCATCGTACTCCATCCCCCATGATGCGCACTCCCCATCGTGCTCCATTCCCCATGCTGCGCACCGCCCATTGTGCTCCATCCCCCATGCTGCGCACCCCCCATCGTGCTCCATCCCCCATGCTGCGCACCCCCCATTGTGCTCCATCCCCCATGCTGCGCACCCCCCATCGTGCTCCATCCCCTATGCTACACACTCCCCATCGTGCTCCATCCCCCATGCTGCGCACCCCCCATCGTGCAACTTCCCCCATGCTGCGCACCCCATCGTGCTCCATCCCCCATGCTGCGCACTCCCCATCGTGCTCCATCCCCCATGCTATAATAGTTCTCCTATTATACTCAGAGACGAGTGTAATAGGAGGACTATAATAGGAGGAGTAGTCCTGGGGGGAGAGGAGTATAATGCCGGCTCCCTGCACATGTGTACCGGGAGCTGGTAAGTATGATACACATCGGGTAACTAAGGGACCTTAGTTACCCGATGTGTATAATGGTTACCAGAGTTCACCGGCTCCGTCACGATCCCAGCAGCGCAAGGTTATGTCTGGCGCTGCTGGGATCGTGACGGAGCCGGTGTACGCTGGTAACTATGATACACATCGGGTAACCAAGGGACCTTAGTTACCCGATGTGTATAATGGTTACCAGCGTTTACCGACTCCTTCACGATCCCAGCATCGCAAGGTTATGTCTGGCGATGCGTGCGGAGAGCCGGGGCAAGCAGTCAATCCATGTGGAGGGTGGGGCCAGGCCGAGGCGAGCGACCAGTCCGTGGGGGGGGGGGGGTCAGGCCGAGCCCAGCGGCCAATCAGACGGTTGTCACTGTAATGACACTCACCGTGACACAATTTTGGAGCAAGACAGACAGACAGACAGACAGAATAAGGCAATTATATATATAGATATCTATATATATAATTGCCTTATTCTGTCTGTCTGTCTGTCTGTGTGTCTGTCTGTCATGCTTCAAAATTGTGTCCTTCCGGTGACATTGTGTCCTTACGGTGACACAAAGCTGATTGGCCGCTGGGCTCGCCATGGCCCCGCCCCCCCACACCGATTGGCCGCTCGCCCAGGCTGCGCCCCCACACGGATTGGCCAGCCGCTCGCCCAGGCTCCGCCCCCCCCACAGATTGGCCTCTCGCCCCGGCACCCTGCAGGCATTGGCAATTCGGCCCCGCCACGCCCCGCCCCCCTCACGCCCCGCACGTTAGCTCTGGCCCCGCCCACCTCCCCAAACTGACACGGCTGTCACGGAGGTGAGTACTGTACCCCCCCCTCTCCCCACCCGCGCATTCCCCGAACTGACACGGCTGTTAAGGGGGGTGAGTACTGTACTCCCTCCCCCCCCCCATCCCCCGCTCGCACGGGAGTGGTGCGGGCTCCTGTGCGAGCGGGGGACGGGATACGTTGGCATGGTTACAAGCGCATCAAGGTCCTGCAGCAGAAGATCCACACGCACACACACACACATACACACACATCAGCTCACACTCACTCTCACACTCACTTTCACACACACCTCACACACACCTCACACACACATCACATCGCATCCACACACTCACAGCATCCGGCGATATCGCTTGCTTCTCGGCCTCGATACTGTGCTGTTGTGACCTTCCAGGACCTGACGGAGGATCACATGGCCAGAAGCATGTGGTATCTCCGGATGTTGTGACTGTGAGCGCGTATGTGCGATATCGTCAGTGTCTGTGTGTGTGAGTGTATGCGATCGGGTGTGTGTGAGTGTCGGGATCGGGTGTGTGTGAGTGTCGGGATCGGGTGTGTGTGAGTGTATGCGATCGTGTGTGTGAGTGTCGCCAGAGGAGCACGGCGTGCTGGAGGAGGCTGGGAGCAGAGAGGCTGATCTTGGGGAAGGCTGGGAGGGGGAGGCTGATGCTGGGGGAGACTGGGAGGGGAAGGCTGATGCTGAAGGAGGCTGGGAGGAGAGAGGCTGATCCTGGGGAAGGCTGGGAAGGGGAGGCTGATGCTGAGGGAGGCTGGAAGGAGAGAGGCTGATGCTGGGGGAGGCTGGAAGGAGAGAGGCTGAGGCTGGGAGGAGAGAGGCTGATGCTGGGGAAGGCTGATGCTGAGGGAGGCTGGGAGGGGAAAGCTGATGCTGGGGAAGGCTGGGAGGACGGAGGCTGGGAGGAGAGAGGCTGATCCTGGGGAAGGCTGGGAGAGGGAGGCTGATGCTGGGGGAGGCTGGAAGGAGAGAGGCTGATGCTGGGGGAGGCTGGAAGAAGAGAGGCTGATGCTGGGGAAGGCTGGGAGGAGAGAGGCTGATGCTGGGGACAGAGAGGAGAGGCTGATGCTGGGGACAGAGAGGCTGATGCTGGGGGCAGAGAGGCTGATGCTGCGGGTAGAGAGGCTGATGCTGGCGCAGCATGGCGGATGGAGCACGTTTGGGAGTGCGCAGCATGGCGGATGGAGCACGTTTGGAAGTGCGCAGCATGGCGGATGGAGCACGTTTGGGAGTGCGCAGCATGGCGGATGGAGCACGTTTGGGAGTGCGCAGCATGGCGGATGGAGCACGTTTGGGAGTGCGCAGCATGGCGGATGGAGCACGTTTGGGAGTGCGCAGCATGGCGGATGGAGCACGTTTGGGAGTGCGCAGCATGGGGGATTCAGCACGATGGGGAGTGCGGAGCATGGCGGATGGAGCACGTTTGGGAGTGCGCAGCATGGCGGATGGACCACGTTTGGGAGTGCGCAGCATGGCGGATGGAGCACGTTTGGGAGTGCGCAGTATGGGAGATGGAGCATGATGGGGGGTGCGCAGCATAGGGGATGGAGCACGATGGGGAGTGCGCTGCATGGGGGATGGAGCACGATGGGGAGTGCGGAGTATGGCGGATGAAGCACGTTTGGGAGTGCGCAGCATGGCGGATGGAGCACGTTTGGGAGTGCGCAGGATGGGAGATGGAGCACGATGGAGGGTGCGCAGCATAGGGGATGGAGCGCGTTTGGGAGTGCGCAGCATGGCGGATGGAGCACGTTTGGGAGTGCGCAGCATGGGAGATGGAGCACGATGGGGAGTGCGCAGCATGGCGGATGGAGCACGTTTGGGAGTGCGCAGCATGGGGGATGGAGCACGATGGGGAGTGCGCAGCATGGCGGATGGAGCACGTTTGGGAGTGCGCAGCATGGCGGATGGAGCACGTTTGGGAGTTCGCAGCATGGCGGATGGAGCACGTTTCGGAGTGCGCAGCATGGCGGATGGAGCACGTTTGGGAGTGCGCAGGATGGGAGATGGAGCATGATAGGGAGTGCGCTGCATGGGGGATGGAGCACGATGGGAAGTGCACACCTCCCCCCAACACACACACACACGCGCGCACTGCACAACACACCACACACACACACTGGGAACCACAAACAACTGCCCTACACAGACACCCACACACAGACAACGCTGCACACACAAATATACGCACATACCGCACAACACACACATTGCACAAAACATACCTCCCCCCCAAAACACACCACACACACACACAACCGCGCAACACACACACACACAACGCTACACACACAGCGCTCCACAAACAACGCAACACACAAACAACACTGCTCTCACCCCCCATCACACCCAGACAACACCCAGAACATGTACAGCGCCTACACAAACACTTGGTAACTACACACAACAACATCTATATATATATATATATATAACAAAAATCATACATGAACTACACAATACGTAAATTCTAGAATACCCGATGCGTAGAATCGGGCCACCTTCTAGTATTATATATATCTATATATATGTGGTGGTCCAAAAGTAGGTGGACAGAAAATAACAACAATTTAATAACAAACAGTTTCAGCATTTTGAGATTTCCAATACTCTTTTAAAATCTATTTTCTTTGATCTGTATTTAAGTAATTTGCCATTATGGGTTATCTGATAAGAAAACAGATTTGGGGGAGATTTATCTGTGAAAACTATATATATATATATATATATATATATATATATATATATATATATATATAGTGTATATACTGTGCATTTAACATCTACCCCGATGAGAGACCCTGCAGCGGTGGCCCTCATCAATGGCCGTGTACCACAGGTGGCGTCACGATCACCTTAAAAGACTTTCCTAAACCACCAACTACTACCTCCATCCTTCCTACCACCTTCCAATCCTCCTTCCTGTACGCCTCGGGGCAACAGAACCGGGCCAAGCCACCCTGTGATGACGAAGAGGATCTGCACCCCCGGCCTGGCAACGAGTAGGTTAAAACACCTGCCCCGTGGAGCGCTACAATACTGTACTGCTTCCCACTGGCAGGGGCACCTGGGATACATCAAGGACCTGTGCAGTAATGCATTGAGGACCTGCTCCTTGATGCGTTCCACCGCATGTCCTTGATGTGTTCCACCACAGGTCCTCCGCGTTTGTGTGTGATGTTACTGTGATCGGATGTGTGTGTGTGTGTGTGTGTGTGTGAAAGCGTGGGGATCCTGGACCCGATATGTGTGTGACTGGAATGGCAACAGACCTGACAAGACACAGACCTGACAAAACGCAGACAACTGTGAGAGAGCTCATACACTGTTGACACCTGCCAGTTGTAGCTGATCGGGGTCTGGTGTGTACGATTTTGGGGTCTATCTTCTCTCTTTTGGGGCTGTCTTCCCTATTTTGGGGGTCTTCTGTCTTTTAGGGGTGTTTTATCTCTTTTCGGAGTGTCTCCTTTCTTTAATGAAGTGTTCTTTAACTTTTTTAGCTTCATGCACACTTCATTATTCAACCAGAACTAAGTCTTATTTTTGGGGTAAGGCTAACATTTAAGGCATACTCCGAAAAGGTCAAAGATTCTGCTAGGGTTTATTTTCAGGGTAGGGCTTATTTTTTGGGAAACACGGTAGGGACAGCTGGACTCCACTACATTCTCCCAATGTGAAGTTTAGAGTCAAAATTGTGTGTCTGTCCAGAAAATCTGCTGATTGTGGTGGGCACTACTCATCGAACCCTTGGTGATTAGGTGTTGATGGTGGGTAAAAGCCTCATGTATCCTTACATTTCCATCCACTGCAGGGGATACAGACAGAGGATATACCAAAGAAGTGGTTTCTCCATTCTGCAAATTGTGTGGGGTTGCAGGTTGCAAAGTCCCTGATAGGATATATTTAGAGGGGTCGACTCTTACTGCATCAACGCCAATATCATGTCTACTTTTGACCTGTCATCTTCTGCTATTATTCTGTGCCTAACTTTCTGTTTACTTCTAAACTATTGGTTTATAGGGCAGGCAGCACTGGTGAAAAGATGTTGCAGTACAGAGGTAAACTGACCCTTAGGGCGCAGCGCAGATTGAAGCAGAAACTACTGCTCTGAAGGAGGACACATTATTTTGGCAATTGAGGATATTGATCTGGGCACCTACATTAGCCCTTCATCCGCCCTTACTCTTGTTGTGACCACTTGGTTCTTCTTCTGTCCCCGATGTAGACTAAAGTTTTAATCCCACTCAAGGCCATCATTTTAGTCCCATCATCAGGATATAACTCAGATTCTGCTCCATTCTAAATACGGGGTCCCATTTCAAGCAAAAGATCTACTCCAGCACAAGACTACATCACCAGTCCAAGAACTCCTGGTCTACCACTAGTTCACAGCTCTCCAGACAACATATCAGGTGAAAGCCAAGGTCATAGTTTGAGTCTAACTCCTGACTACATCCCTATACCTGCTTCAGTCTCTGACCTTGCCAAAGAGCACAGCTCCAGTTTTGCCACAACTTTCTGGGTTCTTCTCCAGGTTGCCTATCTGCTTCCTGACAAGGAATAGCGCTGGTCAAACCCCAGGCCACAGCTCCATTATTTTTCCAGGTGACAAACCCAATCAGAGTCTAGACTATATCCTTAAAGTGACCATAAATATTTCATCTAGACATTCTCAACATCTTTGGTGGGTGTCTCAACGTACAGTATGGGTAGAAATGGATTGGGCTTTTGAATTGTACCTTTTCTTATCCTTCTGTTCTCAGGTAAGATAAGTAAAGCCACACATGAAGTAAGGAATAACTTTTGTCCGACAGGTGTCCATATTTTATGGGCAGCTTTCGCTCCAGGCCATAGCTCTGGCTCCTTTCTAAATCCTGCTTAATTTTATTCCAATTTTCTCTCTTTAAAAAGGACCTGTCACTAGGTGAAAAGTGCTCGGTCCTAAATTTTATTCCCGCTGCTCCCCTAATTATGTAGTTTATTTTTTCTTTTCAAAAATCCGCCATATGGTTCCAGAGATATGGGCCATTTTAATTAGTGCTCATTTTTACGGTCTTTTACAATTGGGCGTGGCTCACAGGTTCCTCGGGGGCGTGTCTTTAGGCTGCTCTGCATTATTACACTGTGAGCCACTTCTCCTTCCAAAAGGCCATAAAAACTAGCACCAGATAACTAAATAAAAAGACTCATATTGCTGGGACCATATTGTGATTTTTCAAAAAGAAAGAAGAAGAATCAGAATACTGAGATTAAAATATTAATAAAAACTGGATACTTTGGACCTGGTGACAACGCCTATACTACATTCACACGTTGAGTATTTGGTGAGTTTTTGATGTTGCAGATTTTCTACAGCTTTTCTGTATCTGTACATGTCTATGTAGTTTTTGTTTTGTTTTGGTGTGCTATGTTTCAAACATGCCATACTTTTGGATTATAAAACGCACTTTTCCTCCCAAAAAATTTGGGAGGAAAATGAGGGGTGCTTCTTGTAACCAGAATGTAGCTTACCAGGGGTGGTGGAGAGGGGTCACAGGAGGCAGGTGCAATACTGTGGGCTGTGCTGTGGGGGCTGTCATTCTAAAAATGTCGGCGGTGCAGGCTTCAAATAATGGCGCCTGGAGTCGGCGCATGCCCAGATGGAACTGTCGGCCCAAGATCTCATATGTGCATGCGCCACCTCCAACTTATTGATCTCCCAGCCAGACTTAAGGAAAATGGTGCCCTGAGGTGGCGCATGCTCAGATGAGATCTCGGCTTCCTATTGAGCCTACAGCTCCATCTGCACAAGCACCAACTCCGGGCATCATTTCTTTGAAGCCCGCACTGCCGACAACTTCTGGATGCTCCTCCTGCCTCACAGTGTCCGCAGCGACCATCTTGGGCACCCGCTGCATTACCCTCAACATCTCCTTGCTCCATTACCACCCCTACTTCCTGTGACTTCGCTCCACCACCGCTGCCGCCCCCCTCCGGTAAGACACAATCGGATTATAAGACGTACCCCATATTTTTTTTTACTTTTTTTTTCTCTAAATTTGAAGTGCGTCTTATAATCCAGTGCATCTTATAAAATGAAAAGTACAGTAGTTGCTTTGTTTTTGATACTTTCTGGTATTTGGCTTTGATAGAAATGGAGTGATACATAGACTTTTGCTCCTTTCTGCAGCAGAAACACAAAAAATACATGTGTGTTTTTTGGATTTTCCGCATCTAATGCAATTTTGAGCAAAATCCTCACATAAAACTCAGCTTACCCGTAGGGCAAATTGACATGTTGTGGCTTTAAAAAATGCACCGCTGGTCAATTTATGGAGCGTAAAAATAAAACACCCATCCACTTTGCTGGAACTGTAAAGCGGGCTTTTCACGCTACGATATCGTTAATGAATTATCGTTGGAGTCACGGTGTTTGTGACGCACATCAGGCATCATTAACGATATCGCAGCATGTGACACTTATGAGCGACCTTAAACGATCGCAAAAGCGATCAAAATCGTTTGCCGCGGAGAGGTCGTCTTGAAACAGAAAATCGGTTTCTTTTTATTAGCGATGTTGTTCGTCGTTCCTGCAGCAGCACACATCGCTGTGTGTGACACCGCAGGAGCGACGAACATCTCCTTACCTGCCTCCAACGGCAATGCGGAAGGAAGGAGGTGGGCGAGATGCTACGTCCCGCTCATCTCCGCCCCTCCGCTTCTATTGGAAGCCTGCCGTGTGACGTCGCTGTGACGTGCACGACCCGTCCCCTTAGAAAGGAAGCGGTTCGCCGGCCAGAGCGACGTCGCAGGGCAGGTAAGTGCGTGTGACGCTGCCGTAGCGATAATGTTCGCTACGGCAGTGATCACACAATACTGCACGTACGACGTGGGCGGGTGCTATCGCGTTCGCCATCACTAGCCGATGCTAGCGATGTCGCAGCGTGTAAACCCCGCTTAAGACGCTGCGTTTTTTTGCGAATCGAAAACATGCAGCATCAAAAACGCAACAAAAGCTCATTGTGGGAACGTAACCTTAAATTTGCAAAATCATTGTCATGCATAATCCGTGCCTCCATGTTGCTCAGCCGTTTTACATCTGAAACAGTTTTTAAGAAAAATAAAAAGAGCAAAATGACTGCACATTATATTGTAACAAAAGGAGTCTGTGCCGCGATTTAATGGCCATGTTTAATGCAAATACTAATAATGCTCATCTGACAATGATATAAAGGCCTCTCTATTGACACTTCTGGATGGCCGCCAGTCTCTCTGAACATGGCTCTTTGAAGAAAGATGTTTTCCTTTTTTTAGTAAAGCATCAATATGTTACTGAGAATTGTATAATTTTCCATTATAGCATTTGCAGAGTTTGCATGAACTTCCTTGATTGAGGGAATATAATAAGGCTCATGTAGAAATAGCGCTAAGCATACAGTATATTAAACGAGGTCTGTAATGACAGAGCTGTTCTTATTTAGAGCGGCTTTTATCTGCTAATCATCTTTTATTTAAGAAGAAGGACCCCTTTTATGGACCTCCATCTATCTATTTGGATTGGAAAAACCTGGCACATGTGCTGCCTCGCCTCCACTCACTGGTGATCAGGGGATGAGGGGAACCCCATTTCAGACATTTCTCTGTAAAGTCAACTCCGTCTCCACTTGGTGCCACAAATATACAATTTGCATATGATCACCATAAATAAAAACATTGTTATGAGTGTGTCCCGCTCTGAGGAGACCTCTATGACCAGAAGGTCACAACGTCTTATTGTTCGCCGATCTACAATTTTGAGTGAATCTACTTTCTTTTAGTGCTATAGGGGTTAAGAACTCTTTCCAATCTGGCTGGCCTTTGTAGCCTTAATCTCAGGTGCAGCTCTTTTGTGACCACTCCCATTCACTATAAAAAGTCACGTGTCTTCTTACCATATGATGCTTTTATAGATTCTCATTTTATGCTGACCACTTTGGAAGGAGACTGTCTCTTGAAGAAGCTGAGAAGTGATGACTATTGCAGCTGTGGTGTTTACTTGCATTGGAGGAGCTTGAAGTGTTTTCCTTTTTGTGTTTAGTGTCTCTGTTCCCTCTGTCTGTCTTCCTTATCTTGTGTTGTATTAATTGCAGTTGTGTGACTAGTGTTCTTGCTGGCCTTCTCACTAGCCAGGGTGAGTTCAAGGCAAATGAGGGAGTAGGTGCAAGACGGTGATGGAGGGAAGGACCTGTTTAGGGACATTGGGGAGCTTAGGGTACAGACTCAGGTGAGTTGCAAGAGGTGTCCCCTCTGTCATCAGAACTGTCCTTCTATACCTTTCCCATTGTCACCCTTATATTGCACTGCACGCTGAGCATCTGTACACTCTGGTGTGACAAACATGTGCTAGAATTAATATATATGTGAAATAGTAAATATTGCACAGTACTACTGTGTTTTTCCAAAAATAAGACAGTGTCTTATACCTTTTTTTGCCCTTAACAAAGTGCTAGGGCTTATTTTTGGGTAGGTCTTATTTTTGGGGAAACACACATCAGATTGCACAATAACACGTCAGATCGCTCACACAATCATACATCAGATCACACACACACATACTCACTCACCACATCTGACGATACACATTGCTTCTGGCCAGCAGGGGAAGATGGGACGCAGTGCAGTGTAATGCATGGAGGACTCGGCGGTGGAACTCATCGATGCGTTTCACTGCAGGTCCTCTATGCATTTCACCATACTGTATCTCAGGAGCCTCTGCTGGCCCGAAGAAATTGACATCACTGGATGTGGTAAATGAGTGTGTGTGTGTGTGTGTGTGTGTGCGTGTGCAATCTGATGTATGATTGTGTGAGTGATCTGATGTGTGATTTTGTGTGAGCGATCTGATGTGTGATTGTGCGATCTGATGTGTGTGGGTGTGTGATCTGATGTGTGTGGGTGTGTGATCTGATGTGTGTGGTTGTGTGTTATGGCGCAGGTCCTCCCATTTTGGGGTCTTCCCTCTTCTGTCTTCTTTCCTTTTTTTGCTTTCTTTAATGAAGTGTCCTGCAGTATCTTTATCTTTTTTTAGCTGCACAGACACTTCATTATTGAACGGTGACTAGGGCTTATTTTCGAGACAGGTCTTATATTTAAGCCTTGCTCCAAAGAGACTGAACATTCCTGCTAAGGCTTATTTTTGGAGGAGTGCTTATTTTTGGAAAAACACGGTAGGATAAAGGTGCATTTTTCTCAGCTTCCAGTATGTAAAGGGCGTTTGATAGTGGTATGCCCTTTTTAGAATATAGGATACAGTATCCTTTCTTTGTATAGTGACTCCCCACTGAGGGATAATGGAAGGAATGCAGGAATACTCCATAAACATTAGTGTTAACGAGGCAACAAACTTGTACTGCAATTTTTATTGGGGTTTTCCAAATCAGACAATGAAAATGATAAAAAAAATGTGAAAGAAAAGGAAAAATGAAATGCAATTAGAAGATAGGACATTGAAAAGCCTTCAACATACATAAGCCTTCATTATGCATATGCTTATTAGAAGAAATTCATTCCAAGATTTAATGCTTTAAGCACATTATTCAAACCCCATAAAAAAATTTAACGTGAAGGATGAGATAAGACATCAGATACAGAGGGCAGAACAAGAGGGATAAATTAGAGTTTTGATATATCATACTCTCACATGCACCATTCTGGTTGGTAATGATCAACACTCATTAACTATATGATAGTATTCCCATGTGGCTTCAAATCCATCCAAAATATTATCCAGGGATGTAGTTAAATATTTAAGACATCTAATGTATATCAGCAGGAAACAAAAGTTCAAAACACTAAAGGGGCCTTCATCAGTGGACTATAAAACTTTTGAGAATTGTTAGACTTTGCAGAAACAATCTGGTGGATTTTTTACCCATGTGTAAAAGTGGTGGACAATGGTGGTCACGCTCCTGCCCCTGAAGACCCAAATCATGTCAATGTTTTGTAATATGAAGAATGTCTTGCGTCTTTTGTAAATATTGTGTCCTGAGAATTGTTATCTATTGTATTGTAATGTGATATGTCCCTGTTGTAATGTAAGGTATAATGTGCAGTGTATAATGTAATGAGTGTGAAATGTAAAGTATTTATATTAGAATGTTTATGTAGGTGAAAGGTTAAGTCTGCCCAGCAACAGACAGCAGGGACAGAAACAGTCAAGTGTTGGGACTAGCTCACCCTAGGAGCGGTCAGCTGATCGGAAAAGGACTGTTCATTCTAGAAAGAGTCAGTGAAAGACTAGTGTGCAAATGTGACAGACGTATAGTCGGTGGGACATGAAGGTTGCATACAGTGGTAGTTTGTGGCAATGGAGTAAAGGAGGAAGACAGAATTCTAACATTCAGGCCTCTTAACTGTTAAGGTACCGGGTAACTACTACTTGTGCAGGACAACAGCCAGGCCTCAAGGTACTGGGTTAACCTCTACTGGTGTGTGACATAGTCCACCAACCAAGCAGTGTCCTGCTAGAGATCCAGGTGATCAAACCTATACCCCAATCATTATGGGACCTTTGAGGAGACTTGATGTTTTTTGCAGGAAGGGAAGGTGTCACGGTGCACACTGTAACGCTGGACTTGGTTGCACTGGGACTCACTAGCCCAGTTAGATTGGACGGAACCCAGAGGGAAGTTAAACTGTTTCTGTTAATGCAAAGAGGAAAATGTAATGTATTGGAAGATATGTGCTTACTAACTGGAGCGCAAAGTTGTGAATGACAGTGAACAGTCTAGTAAAGAGCTGTGGTTTCAAGTGAGCAGTTGGTCTCGTTGTGCACGTAAGTCATCATACAGTCCTGGTCAGCTAACACCACCGGCAGTATGCAGTCTACGTGGGTTCCCAAGCCATATGGCCGATGCCCACACATCCAGCCAAGACCAGGTATTTCATGTAGAAAGCCCTCGCCCTTGACTTCCATCCTGCGCTATTCTACACATAGCCCTAAAAGGAAGGTTTGACAGGTAATCAAGGGACAGTGGTGGAACATGAAATACAGCTTCCAGAAGTAAGCAATTCATGGGCAGTTGTGAACCAGCTATTCCCTCGGCACTGTATTTGCCAAGTTATGTTTAAGACTGTGTGTGCAGAACTTATGGTCTCCTTCTGTGCCCAAGTTAACATCTGGTCCTGGCCAGCCAAATCCATCGGCAGTGTGAGGCCTGAACAGACAAATCACCTTCACGACCCAAGTCGACATGCCCAACCGTGACCACCCTATCTTTCCTGTGGCGTGCTGTGAAGCAAAAGAAAGCACCTCGCCAGCAACTAGTGGCCCACCCATGGTCCAACCATAAGGTCATCACCATTCCGAGTACTCGGTAAAGTAATTGCATTGTACTGAGTGGTGGGACCTTTCCTAAAGATAAACAATCGGTCTTATTTTTTGTAAAACCCTTTTAATAATCACCAAATGTCCTGTTAACTCAAAATCAGGTTTCATCTCCAGTCCTATTATAAAAGTATTACAGCCAAGCTTTACCTTCTCTAAAACAGTAATAGAAAAAGCACGTCTCCAAGATTTCACCTATTATCCAGGAATTGTTTGTATTTTATATCTATCATATTTGTAGACATGATTTTAAGCATATTTCCAATGTCTGTGCCAAGCTGCATACTTATGTCTTTCCGGCCATCTTGAGAATGTTTACTCTGCTTACTGTACATCTGAGCGGATCATTCATGGACATAAATTCACTTAGCAAGAAAAACCCTGAACCTTTGCAGCATATCTCACCACGGAATATCTTTGTAATGGGTTGGCAAAAGGGGGGTATAGCACCCAAGTTCCAATAGGCAAATTGTTTATCTCACAAAATAAAAGAAACTATTGGGTAGTGACCTCTCCTCGGTGGTACTCGTGAGATTGTTTCTTACACTTTGCAAGATACCTAATTTGAAAACTTTTCATTGCCTATAAGACTCCATATTTGGTGGGTATCTTTACAAACAGTACCAACATTACACTAGGAAGAGTGCTCACCCGGTAGCTGGCTGTGATCATGTAACGCCCTGCCCTATCAGGTCGTCACAGGGTATTGTGCAATCTGCCCTTCTGTGCAATATCCACCTCCTCCTTGGTTACGGGTCCCTAACCAAAGGTGTTGCCAAACCAGCTAGTCAAAATCCTAGGAACACTCTGCACCACACCCACCAGACACAACAGTGGACGGCCTGAGTTGAATAGGGTCGCCCACTTGGGGGGTTGGTTAAGGGGAGGTCAGGAGTGTCAGGAATAGGCCAGTGTAGTGTTGGAAGTGAAGGAGAGAGGAGGTTAGGAGCTGGGCTCCTTGGAAGTACTAGATAGCAGACGTTGGTCTGGGCCTGGTAGGAGCTGGACCTCCGGTTGCAGGGGATCATGACAAGGGGCACGGCATTGTCATGGAGGACAGCCGGCGGCCTTGTACCATCACCCGGCTGGGACCAGAGCACGACGAGGTACGTGAACCCTAGGTGAGGGAGTAACTTCAGGCAACCTGACAATTTACCAGACGAGAACGGAGCCTTTAAGATCCGCTCTCCACCCACTCCAAAATTTGGGTACTAGCGCAACGAGCGGGATAGGACTTTCCACGCATATGGTCCAGGAAATCACTAGCGTGAACCCTGAGAGCAAGCTCACTCAGTTAGCCACATCTGGGGAGCGGGATCCGACTAGTTTCAAGCTACAGGGGCCAACTAGAAAGAGAACAAGGGAAAGGTCACAGATCAACAAGCAACACCAGCAGAAATGGGACCTAAACATGCTCTTCCTCAGCGGCAGTGGTGTCCAGAACTTTGGTTTACTAAAGTTGTCGGTGTCAGCGTTATTGGACTGAGTGAGTACGCAAGTGACCCTTACCTCCCCAACGGCACATCCCTGTCACTACCACTGAGTCCAGGGGCATCCCCCCTACCCATGAAGTGGTTAAGCACCTGGCTGCCCACTCCATCGCCACCGGGTACTCCCAGCTGCAGCGGTGGTACTCCACCTTACCACACACCACGGGTGGTGTCACGAACTCTCAATACTCCATCCCCTGTAAATAGCTTCCCCCTTAATTGGAGTGGCCGAGCGCCCCCCTGGTCCAGACGCCCCTCGAGCCACCGCGGATCTGGATCCAAGCAGCCCGGCTGCTGATGCGGGGGCGGAAAAATTATGCCCATTGTGATGTGATTGACATGTAAATGACCAAAATATCTACTGCAACTCTGCAGATGTCTTTTTGACCTTTAATTAGTGATCTCTTTTGAGGTGCTCCAGAAGAAGTGAATTGTGTGAAACCCAGAACACTAGGCACTTGTGAAATGTAAAGTTTGTTGTTGCAATACTACACTATGATTACTAGAGATGAGCCGACTGATCCATGGAGGATTGAGTATGAGTTTCCTGAAGCTCAAAGTGTATCACAAACTCAAACATTTTGAGATTCGGTTTGCGCTTTGCAAAGTAAAAGTAAACTTGTCCGGCATCATTTGCCACATAGCTGGGGCTGAAGGCAGGTATCATTTTGCTTTGCTGCATGGGCCTCCTATAAAGGCCCTGCTGCTATGACATTTATCAGATTATCATAGCTTGTACAGTGATGGTCAGTAACTGGGACATCCAAGATAAGATTCACGGTGGAGCACAGTTTCTACAACAAAGTACTTATCCATCTGCAGAGTCACTGGATAAGTCTCTCTCTTCTGCAGTGTGTAAGGACTTATTGTCAGCGGGGTCCTCACTCTCCTGTAGAGTGTAAGCTCTTATGGTCAGCAGGTTCCTCTCTCTCCCCTGTACAGTGTAAGCTCTTATGGTCATTGAGGTCTTCTCTCTCTCTCTCTCTCTCTCCTGTATAGTGTAAGCACTTATAGTCAGTGGGGTCCTCTCTCTCCTCTGCAGTGTAAGCTCTTATGGTCATTGAGGTCTTCTCTCTCTCTCTCTCTCTCTCCTGTAGTGTAAGCACTTATAGTCAGTGGGGTCCTCTCTCTCCTCTGCAGTGTAAGCTCTTATGGTCATTGAGGTCTTCTCTCTCTCTCTCTCTCTCTCTCTCCTGTACAGTGTAAGCTCTTATGGTCATTGAGGTCTTCTCTCTCTCTCTCTCTCTCTCTCTCCTGTACAGTGTAAGCTCTTATGGTCATTGAGGTCTTCTCTCTCTCTCTCTCTCTCTCTCTCCTGTACAGTGTAAGCTCTCATGGTCATTGAGGTCTTCTCTCTCTCTCTCTCTCTCCTGTACAGTGTAAGCTCTTATGGTCATTGAGGTCTTCTCTCTCTCTCTCTCTCTCTCTCTCTCTCTCTCCTGTATAGTGTAAGCTCTTATAGTCAGTGGGGTCCTTTCTCTCCTGTAGAGTCTAAGCTATTATGGTCAGTGGGGTCCTTGCTCTCTCTCCTGTAGAGTGTAAGCTCTTATGGTCATTGAGGTCTTCTCTCTCTCTCTCTCTCCTTTATAGTGTAAACTCTTATGGTCAGCGGGGTCATCTCTCACTTTTCTGTAGAGTGTAACCTCTTATGGTCAGTGGGGTTCTCGCTCTCTCTCCTGTATAGTGTAAGCTTTTATGGTCAGAGAGGTCCTCTCTCCCCTGTAGAATGTAAGTTCTAATGGTCAGCGGGGTCATCTCTCTCCTGTAGAGTGTAAGCTCTAATGGTCAGCAGGGTCCTCTCTCTCCTGTAGAGTGTAAGCTCTAATGGTCAGCAGGGTCATCTCTTTCTCCTGTAGAGGATAAGTGATTATGGTCAGTGGGGTCCTCTTTCTCATTTTCCTGTAGAGTGTAAGCTCTTATGGTCAGCAGTGTCCCCTCTCTTTCCTGTAGATTGTAAGGTATTATGGTCAGAGGGGTCCTCTCTCTCTTTTCTGTTCAGTGTAAGCTCTTATGGTCAGTGATGTCCTCTATCTCCTGTAAAATGTAAGCTCTTATGGTCAGCGGGGTTCTCTCTCTCTCCTGTAGTGTAAGCGCTTATGGTCAGTGGGGTCTTCTCTCTATCTCTCTCTCTCCTGTAGAGTGCAAGCTCTTATGATCAGCAGTCCCTCTCTCTCTCTCTCTCCTGTAGTATGTAAGCTCTTATGGTCGGCAAGGTTCTTTCTCTCTCCTGTAGAGTGTAAGCTCTTATAGTCAGTAGGGTCCTCTCTCCTTCCTGTATAGTATAAACTCTTATGGTCAGTAGGGTCCTCTTTTTCTCCTGTATAGTGTAAGCTCTTATGGTAAGCAGGGTCCTCTCTCTTCTGTAGAGCGTAAGCTCTTATGGTCAGCAGGGTCTTCTCTTTCTCTCCCCCACTTGTATCGTCTGAACAATTACAACCTTTCCATTACTGAAATTTATTCGCTACAAATCAAATCTTTAGGAAAAATTTGTCAAAATCAGTAAATGCGTTCATTTCTACTGGTTACTATTGCTGATTGCAGAAGTTGATGTTGACACAATGCTCATGGAATAGGTGACAAGTTACTGATATCCGGTGGTCCCACTGATCCTGAGATTGCAGCTTTAGGCTATCCCAGTTGAATAGAGCGAGGGTTCGACATGCGCACCACCATTTCATTTATTGTCTACATCACTGATGTAGATAGGCAAACACCGTACTTATAGAAGAGTATCCTCATTAATAATGTACTGTATATGGGGATCCAATTCCACCAACAGATAAATTTGGCTAAAAACGTTGAGTTATATGGCAGTCGTTCAAAGAAAATAGCTTTTTATGGATTGATTGAGTCTGCCACGGGCTCTCCATTTTGGCTATGTGACGTTCATATCCCATGAGTATATGGACAGGGTTTTCATGATGACACATTACATTGAATGGTAAAGTTAATAAAACTAAATAATTTTTGTAATAAAACAAGATTATCATTTGTACTAGTTTATTATTTCAGTATATTCGTGTCCTGTTCATCCTACGTTCACTCCTCATTGTGTTTTATGACATTTTGGACCTTTGCGCATTCTGGTCAACGCTTGCTCCTCAATGTTGCTCCGCGTTTAGGAGAAAACAGACGTTCTTTATTAAGAAAAAATCAATGGCAGAAAGAGAAAGTCATTTTTATTTTAATTAATGCTAATATATTTTTCTAGTGGGAGTTGAATAGTTTGACAAAACACAAGGGAACTTATAAACAGAATAATGGGGATTATTAACAGTGCCTTGTATGGCTCGCTGACAATCTGAAGAGTGACTATAATCAGTCCCATCAGAGTGACATCATGGCAAAGACACACGACATGCCCTTTCCCACATGCCCTCATCAATTGTGAGAAAACAGAAAAATCTTGACTACATTTGTAGATTATGGTGGTTTTCTGAAACAAGTTGAAACTGGAGTATTTATGCTCATAGGGACTACAAATCACATATAGATTATATATTACTGATGGCCAAGCACTAAAATGCTCAAGTGCTTGATACTCGATTCGAGCAGGTCAGACTTTCGGACAGGCTTGACTTGATTACCGAGTATAATGGAAGGCAATGGGAAACTCGAGCATTTTTCTGGAAGACCGTAACAGGACAGCTGGGGTCAGGAAAATCACTGAAATGGATGGAAACAGCACTCAAGCATGGGGAAGATATCTGGAGACAATAAATAAATCAATAAACTCAATGAATAAATAACTTTAAAAAAAATGATGTGGGGTCCCCTTATTTTTGATAACCAGTCAAGGTAAAGTAGACAGCTGGGGGCTGATATTATCAGACTGGGATGGTTAAAGGATATTGGACCCATCCCAGCCTAAAAATAGCAGCCCGCAGTCGCCACAGAAGTGGTGCATCACATTAGATGAGCCAATTCTGGCTCTTCCCAATTGCCCTGGTGCAGTGACGATTAAGATAATATTTTGGAGGGTTGATGTCAGCTGTATAATGTCAGCTGGCATCAAGCCCAGGGGTTAGTAATAGAGAGTGTCATGGCGCTTGCACTCATTTGTGGTATTGTTGCTGAAACGTTGCTGAACTTCTATCTGAGTCATCTGTGGATAAGTAGTTCATCCACTTTTCCTCTTTGTCCTCCTTGTTGTCTTCTTTAATGTTTAGTAGGGTTGATGAAGAGCTCATCCCATCCGTTCCCTATTTAGCGCTCAGCACTAGGGATACCTAGGGTCAGGTTTCTGGCTCGGTACACAGGTGCGGAACGTATCTAGGACGATGAGGGAACCCAGGGACCAGTGGTAGGTTTGGTCAGGGGTCACCATCTCCCCCTTCCCTAGACACAGGATTTCCCTACCCTTTCATCATTCTCTTGGTACTTTTGGTCATTCTGGTGGATTTCCTGATGAAGAAGTGGGGTACACTTCGAAACGTGTTGAATTAAACCACCTTGCATTATACTTTTCCTGGATGTGTGTCGTATCTCCAGCAGTGCAGCGGTAGATCCACATTTTACAGTGTTCCTAAGTAGCGTGACAGAGATGCATCTATCTGACACCCCCATTACTAACCCAGTAATCCCCACAAAATACCCACATACCCAGAAAAAATAGTTTATTTGAATAAAGACTCCCCCACACTCCCTCGTTCACCAACTTATTATCAAACATGTTCGTACAAAGCTCCTCCGTTGTAGTCCACGAATGCAGCTCCGACATCTGTGATTAGCAGTAAAGTGCAGCTATTCAAAAATGCAGGGTAGTGAATGATGACAACTCTCATCAGCGTCGATGGATTTGGATGGATTTGAGTGTAGTGTCGAGCTGGAGGCTGTAATGAGACTTGTCATCACAATAAAAAGTGAGGAAAAAAGTTTTTAGTAATGTATTAAAAAAATAAAAAAAAAACAAAAGTCTAATTCCCCCCCGTTTGGCCCCATTGAAAATCAAACAACAAAAAAAAAGAAAAATACAGCTTTCAGAAATGCCCAATCTATCAAAATATAAAATAAATTAATCTGGTCAGTAAAGAGTATAACAAAAAAAAATCAAAATGGCAAAATTATGTTTTTTTGGCTGTTGCAACATTGCAATAAAATGCAATAGGAGGCAATCAAAACATTATATCTACCCACAAATGATATTTGTAAAAAAAAATCAGCTCAGGGTGCACAATATGAGCCATCATATAGCCCTAGTTCATCAAAAATGAGAATGTTATGGTTCTCTAAAAATGGTGACAAAAGCGCCTTTTTTTCTGATTTTTTTTATTTTTCACCAAATGAATAAAAAAAACCCCTATACTTGATTGGTATCTACGAACTCGTAATGACCTGGGGAATCATAATGTCAGGTCGTTTTACCATATAGTGAACATGGTAAATTAAGAATTGTGGAATTGCACTTTTTTTTGCAATTTAACCGCCCTTTGATTTTTTTCCCCCATTTTGCAGTACATGGTAAAGATAATGGTTTCATGGTTACAACTCATTCTGAAAAAAACAAGTGCTCATATGGCTATATTGATGGGAAAATAAAAAAAGTTTCAGCTCTCGGAAGAAGGGGAGGAAAAAACAAAAAAAACAAAAAGGAAAATTGCCAGGTGTTGAAGAGGTTAATCAATAGTCATTTTCTGATTAAACATTATCTTTAAGGCTCGAAGTAGTGGTGGAATGCACTTGCTCTCCAGAGACAAGAAAGTCACCGAAGGGCTGCATACTGTGTGGTATTACTACCCAGCTTCCAGAAATACAATATATCATCCATTAACTCTTCTTTCTATTGGTAATGAGGTGACTCTGCCCATCCTGACCCTGTCTATATGTGGTGCCCCTGAGGCTACAGTCACCACAGGGTACTGCAGCTCAATTAAGCTGCAGTATTCATCTCGGGTAAGGAGGGGGTTAAATCACTGGTGTTTCCACATTTACACTTTACATACAGTTTAGGTGCCTTCTCACTGGGGACTGGACTAGAGTAGATAGGGGGGTGGCCATCATGAAGCATGGGATTTTCCCGGTTACTAGGACAACCACCTGGGGGGCGGGCACCACTTGGGGTAAAAGTAGGCGCAACCTTCACACAAACCTTCAGTTAAGTCTAGCTAGGACTCCAGTTCTGGCGGCACAACACCACTCTTGTTCTTCTTTTCTTTCATGGGGCCTGAGGCTTGGAGCAGGACACTCAGCCCGGGTTCCTCTGTAGCGCCCTTGAATACATCAGGGTGCTACAGGGAACTGCATCCTTTTCACCAGGGTGCAGGACCTACCTCCCCATGGTTCCAAGTTCCCAGAAACCGGTTTCACCTCCATCAGCACCACAAACCCCAATCAACACTTCACATCATGATCTGGTCTAGCTGGAACAGGGCCACCCACCTAGGGGTCAGGCAGACTGGTGGGAGGGATGAAGTCATACTAGTGAGAGCTCTCAAAGTAAGAGGAGTTGCAGTGTTAGCTTCCGGGGAGCTAGGAGGACCACAGTTGGGTCACAGACAGTGGTCTGGGACCAGAGGAGTCGGTGACCGGGTTCAGTGACGTCGTTCTGGCGTGCGACAGATGCGGTCTCAGAGGGACTGCAGGCACCAGAGAGGGACCCACAGAGCTGACCGGTACCGAGCACGACGGGGTACAGGGCCCTAGGTCAGGAGCCGATTCAACGTCCTGGCAATTAACCTGCAGAGGAAGAGTGCCTTAAGGGACCTTCAAAGAGCTCAGAGACTGAGGGCATCAGCACAATGCCGGGGACAGGGTTTTCCAAACAAAGCAACCCACTGAAGTCCCAAGTGCCAGCCCTGAGGAGCAAGACCACTTAAAAACTGAAGAACTGGACCTTACAGCTTCAAGCTATAGGGACCCACACAGACACAAAACAGTGTTTGGAGGCAGGCTCCGAATCACTAAGTGACACCGGTGGGACCGGGTAATTGGACGGGCTCCCCGCAGCGGCAGCGGCACTCAGAGACTTTGGTTTACCTACAGTGTGTGTGTCTACTTTCTAAACCTCCACAGAAGAAAAAAGACATTGCACATATCCGCACAGCCTGTTTGTAATATCAAAACACCTTTATTAGTGCACTTATACACAATAAAACCAATTAAAAACATGAAGAGTGCAAAAGCATCAACCTAGCACCCACAGACATCATCAAGGAATAAATAACCATACAATTTAAATGTATATTGCCAAAACCAGATAGGTCTGCGTACCCCTGTTTAAACAGTAACCCATATAAACTCCAGCAGGCAGTAAAGAATCACCTAAATAGCAATATAAGGCAGTTGTGCCCTAATAGCAGGTTTACAATACACACAAAACAACCTACCAGAGTAAAAGATTTCACATATAAGGTATATAACCTTATAATATATACTTTCTAAACCTCATCCAACACCACGAGTACCCGCAGTGAGTATCCTGACCCCTACACCTTGTCCTCCGAAATCTACCAAGCCCCTGAATCCGGGGCCTTCCCTACCTGAGGAGGTACTGACACCTTGCTGCTTCACACCATATGCCCCGGTACTCTCTCCAGCAGCGGCAGTACTCCCATTACCGCAACCCGCAGGTGGCGTCACAAACTCTTGCCCTGTAAATAACCCCTTTCTCCAATTTTGAGTACTCGCCGAGCCCGGGTCCAGACTCTTCGAGCCACGACCACCTCGGATCCGAGCACCCCGGTAATCACCAGGACGGCACACCTCACTTCTGGAGGAGCAACTCTTAGAAAGGAAACTTTCAAGATACCGGTTGCTACATCTGATTTAACCGGGATTGGGTGGGGCCCATCATAGCAGTGACCGGTACCTCCTGGGCAATCTAAAGAACTATGAGTAAACCACCTGGAACTACAGAGACTGTGTCAGCCCCTTGATTGCTTAGGCGCCGACGGCCATTACTCTTCCCTCATCCTCTTCCCCGGGTCCTACTCCCCCTGAGCAGAATCCTTACTGCTATTAGCATCCACCCTGGAGGACAGCGACAGCAGTGGCGGCTAATCCCTGGCCATGTACCACAGGTGGCGTCACAAAATCATCCCATCCATCCCCATCTGTCTTTTCTGTGGACACCTGGGGGTCACCAAACCGGGCAGGCCACCCGTGACATCCCTCTGACCCCTCACCGGCCCGGCAAAAAGTAACCCCTCAGGCCCCATGGGGTGCTCCATATACAACAAAGCCAGTGTGATAAACGCAATATTTATGTGTGTGTGTGTGTGTGTGTGTGTGTGTGTGTGTGTGTGTGTAACTCTCTGTGTGTGTGTAATTTTCTGAAGAAGCCTTCTTGTTAAAAGTGTGCAAATAATGTATTAAATTTCAGGATTACTATTCAAAGCATCCGTGTTGACTTCTGCACGGGGTTTATTGGGTTGTACTTACTTATTACAAGCTTTTTCTGCTCATTATTGGGCCACCAACAGGTTAGAAATGAAAAACATAAATGTTTTACGGAGTGGAAAACATTTAGACTTCTTTCTAAGGTTTTTTTACATCTCATTTCTGAATCCCATTGAGTCTGGATTACTTTAGATTTTACAATAAAATTAATGTGAACAGCATGGCTCGGCGACATATTCATAACTCCTCAAAATTAACATTTTACAACATCTGGATTTTTAGATTGACCCAATAAACCGTGGAAGGGAGGATTCTAAATATGTAACACGTGTATAGGATCTGCTAGCCCAAAATGTTTCAGCTCCTATAGAAATCTCTTACTGTTTCTTTAACCTTATTAGCACTGATTATATGTGAGTGCGGTGCAGTGCTTCGAGGAGTATTCCAAAAAATATATTTATGGAATAGCCTTAGCACCTTTATCCTGTGACTGAAAAAAAATCAATGAAAAGAATCCTCTCTCCTCCTCCACTTTTGGCAGACTCAGCCAGCTTTCTTCAAATATGCAGGGTTTAGTGTTTCAGATTGTCAACAGTTGGGTATCCCAGGGGCAAGATTTTTAGTGCAATTTTTTCTCTAGCCTTCGACTCCTGTAAATGCATGCTATAAGCATTTCTGCTTCTTTATTTCATAGTCTCTTCCTATTCTGGTCAGTGCTGTACAACGTGTTCTGAGACATTGCCACTCCTCCTCCCCTCTCACAGCATGCACACTCACAGATAACCCACTAGTTTAATAAAGCAGCTTAAACTTTACACTGTTTGTCAAGAACTGATTTTTGTTGTGTAAAACATTTTCCACAGGCAGGAGGACAAGGAGAAAACCTATACAATGTGTTCTGAGGCATTGCTACGCCTTCTCCCCTCTCACAGCATGCACACTCACAGATAACCTACGAGTTTAATGAAGCAGCATGTACATTACAATGTTTGTCAAGAATTGATTTTTTGTAAATTGTTTTCCACTGTCAGGATGAGGAAAAGGCCTTTCACCATTGTGGATCGTCTGATGATGAATCAGAACTGACTTATATGTGAAAGATCTTCCATGATCTGTGCGGCAGGTAAAAGTGGATGATTTGGTGACAGGTAAAAGTAAAAATGATATTAAAGCTCCGAAAGAAACTTATGAGGGATACGACTATACCACTATGAATTCTTCATATATATACAGTACTGCCTACATTTATTTAAGGGACACCTACATTCATGAAGTGTATAAATATCAGAATATTCTGGCAAGAGTCTGGAGATTGTTGGAAATCACATGCATGTGTTTCTTCTACTCTCACTAGCCATGATCGGAATCCCAAAAACTTCTAAATTTGAGTGAAGACTACTATAACAGTTTATAACTAGTGATGGGCAAATAGTGGTTCGGATTATTCATCTCAAATATTTCGTACTATAAGTGTATTCATCATGAATAACGAATCTAATGCAAGTCAATGGAAAACAAATAATTTTCTGGCGGACCCTTCCAGGATGTCTCGCGGGAAGGTAAAAATGCTGGAATGGATGGAAAAGTGCTGAAATTGAATAGAAACAATATGGGGAAGATGCCTGGATGCATCTCTGAAACACAGTTTGGTTCTGGAAACAATATTGTGCCATTTTGATGTGCAGTCCCCCGCCTATTTGTGATAACCAGCGCAGGAAAAATAGACAGCTGTATTCTTTATCTTGGCTGGATATAAAAAATAGAGGCTCCCCCACAATGGTTTTTTTTTAATTATTTAAATAATAAAAAACATGTCTTGAGCTCCTGCCCATTTATGATAACCAGCACAGATACAGCAGACAGCAGGGGATTGGTATTCTCAGGCTGGGAAGGTTCATGGGTATTGAACCCTCCCCAGCCTAAAAATAGCAGCAAGCGGCCACTCCACAATTGGCGCATCCATTAGATTTTGGCACTTTACCCAGCACATGCCGATTGCTCTGAACCAGAGTCCCTTTTGGTGCTTCTCACGGTACCCTCTGTGGGAGCCACCAGCTGTAACCTCAGGTGAACTCAGTGCTGGACTGTCAAACACAACAATCCTTTATTTAAAATCACACACTCTCTTTCACCAATTTATTAATTACACAAACACTGCCACAGGTCTGACATAATCCACACTAGAAATATCAAAAAACTGACCCGCACATCCAACAAATGGGAACATGTGCTAACTGAAAAAACATAGTAACTATAATTGCAAACAGTTGCACACTGAAAAAGCCAAAAATGTACTAGGGAAAATATGGCACTGCATTACTGCAAAAGAGAGATATTTAGTTTATGTATTGGCCAATGCATGTAAGCCCGGACACCAAACGGCAAGGTATATCTCTGTATTCTGGGAACCTAACTTAAATGCCACTATCTAGGTTAAAAACATCCATATCTGGGAGAAATGCCAATATTTGGACTGCAAACCTCCATGTATGGGCAGCTTTTTAACCTACCGTGTTTCCCCGAAAATAAGACATCCCCCGAAAATAAGACATCCCAGGAGTTTTCAGGGAAGCTTTAATATAAGACATCCCCTGAAAATAAGACATAGCTGCGGTCAATAATGAAGTGTCATGCAGCGGTGAAAGAGTTAACGACACTGCAGGACACTTCATTATAGGCAGCGGGCCCCCCCAGAAGAGAGAAGACAGAAGAAAGAAGACCCCCGATCATACTCACCAGACGCCGACCGGGAGCAGGTGAGCGCATCAAGGTCCTGCAGCGGCGGAACACACACACACATTAGAACAGACACACACACATCAGATCACACTCACTCACTCTCACACACACCTCACACACACATCAGATCGCATCCACACACTCACAACATCCAGTGATATCGCTTGCTTCTCGGCGGCGATACTGTGCGTGCAATGACCTTCCAGGACCTGCCGGAGGATCATATGGCCGGAAGCATGTGGTATCTCTGGATGTTGTGAGTGCGATATCGTCAGTGTGTGTGTGTGAGTGTATGCTGTCTGATGTGTGAGTGTGTTCTGATGTGTGAGTGTGTGTGTGTGAGTGTATGCGATCGGATCTGTGAGTGTCGGCAGAAGGCAGAGGAGCATGTCGTGCAGCACAGCTGCTGGGACCGCCCACCGGAGAGCACAGGGAGAAGTGGGGTGTGTGTGAGTGTATGCGATCAGATGTGTGCATGTATACTGTCTGATGTGTGACTGTGTGTGAACGTAAGCGATCAGATCAGAAAGCCACGGACCCACTTGGGGGGAGGGGCGACATGACCAAGGGGGAGGTAGGGAGTGATGGGTTAATAGGGACAGTGGTATATGCCTAATATGGCTTTGGGGGATGGTTTTAGCCGGGGAGGAAGAGGAGGAGCAGGGAAAGGGTTAGCTGGGAGAGGAAGGAGTTACCTCCTCTTCTGTTTCCGGACGCCGAACGATCTGCACGTGCACCTCCATGGCAGATCTTCAGGAGCTCCAGCGTCTGATTCAGGCAGCGGTCGCAGCGCACGGGCCCCTGGCAGTGCAGACCCACATCAGGGCTGCCGGGGTTAACCCGTCGGCGCTTGCCCCTCGTCCCCCCAGCAGCGGCGGGCGCCAGTCGCGGCCCCCCCCGCAGGTATTCCCCGGGCGCGGGGGGGGCGAGGAGGAGATGTAAGAGCCCCTCCAGGGACCCTCCGCAGAGTGCAGTGCAGCAGCAGCGTCTGGCTGCTGCAGAGGCCGGCGGGAGGAATCTTCGTTCCAGCCGCGGCGGTCGGGAGGTGGGAGTGGCCAGCACGGGGCCTGCTTCCGGTCCCGGCCTCCGGGCTGGAGTTACTGAGACTGCAGCGGCTCCAGGCCGGGAGCGCGCTCGGCGCAGGAGAGAGGCCAGCAGATCCCCCTGCAGTCGGCGGGGGGACCGCGGGGCTGCACGTGGCGGTAGGTCCGGCGCCGGGGGGGGGTCTGCGGTGCCTGACCCCGGTGCGGCTGAGAGAAGGAGTGACGGCGGGAGCCCTGCGGCAACCGCCGGGTCACTCAGTACCGCTGTGCAGCCCCCGGATGTGGCAGTCTCCCGTGGGAGCGGGAGGACTCGGCGGATGGAGGCCTGCAATAGCCCAGGAGGGCCAGAGGCGACGACGGCTGAGATCCGGAGCCGGGCGTCTGGTCGTCCGCGCCCAGAGGCCCCTTGCAGTCGGCAGGGGGGCGGGCGCAAGAGGTCGAGGCCCGGGGTGCCGGCGCGGGGGACAGGACGGTCTCCTGGGTTGTCACCCCGGGGCAAGAGATGGAGCGGGGATGACTCTGCCCACGCGGCGGCCCTGTCTGGCGGCCGTGGTGGGGGGGGTGCTGCGGCGGCGCCCCCCGGATGTCGGATGGAAGATGAGGCCAGCGGCGAGGAGGGGGAAGAGGCTTTCGGTTCGGAGGAGTCGGATGGACGACAGACGGAGGACAGCGAGGCGGCGGTCTCGGGAGACGCCGAGCGGCGGTCGGGTGAGACGGCCGCGGAGGCGGCAGGGGCTGCGCTGGCGGGGGGCTTCGGGGGGGGGGGCGGCTGCGGCTACGGCAGCGCCCGCTGGTTTCGCAGTGTGGAGTCAATTGTTGGGGCTGTTGCAGGGGCTGGCGGCGGCTTCGGGAGCGGGGGGGGGAGGGGGCCCAGGCGCCGGTGGCGGCGTGGGTGGGTGCAGCCGGTTTAGGGGCCTCGGCGGCGACGGGGGGTGACGGAGCGGGTGCGAGTAGAGGGGGGGGCGAAGGGGGGAGTGAGACGGGGGGGGGAAAGGAGAAGGAAAAGGAGAAGGAAAAGGAGAAGGAAAAGGAGAAGGAGGATGAGGTGGTGCGCTTAGATGATAGGGCTAAAAGCGAAGTTTATGTTTGTTTTGAGGGCCCGCTGGGGGCCCATTTAAAGAAGGAGGTGCGGGAAAAAATTTGGAAAGGGGAATATGTGGAGATATTTTCTCTGCTTCCCCTGGAGAAATTTAATTTGGATAGGGTTAAGCCGAGTGATTCCAAAAAGGAGAAGGACGAGGAGGAAAAGCGCCGTTATAGGCTTATTCCTCGGACTTTTGCCAACTGGCTACAGGCATTTGCGATTTTGGCGAGCGTGGTCGGGGAGAAGGAGCCGGAGCATTGTTCGGCTTTGTTCGGCTACATGGATGCGATAGGGGAGGCTTATCGAGTTTATGGCGGACTGGCGTGGCTGCGCTACGACGAGCAATTTAGGCAGCGGAAGGCATTGCGGCCAGATATGCGTTGGGACCATAAGGATATTTCCTTATGGATGCGATTGATGTCGGCACCGGCTCAGCCCTTTCGGGGGGGCGCCGGGGGTTCGGGGGGGGCCGGGTCCCCGGCAAGTTTCAAGAAAGGTTTGTGTTGGCAGTACAATGAAGGGCAGTGCAGGTTTGGAGCGGCGTGCCGTTTTAAGCATGAATGCTCCGGATGTGGGGGGGGACATAGCTTGTCCAAATGTTTTAAAAAAGGAAAAGGAAAGGCTGGTGATGGGGCTGGTAAGAGGGACGACGCCGGTGAAGGTAGAAGTGATGGTTCCGTTTTTAAATAGGTATCCGGACAAGGAGGCGGCGGCGTTGTTAAGTTCTGGTTTTTCGGATGGTTTTCATATTCCGTCGGTTGTTAATGCATCGGTTCCGCCGTATCGTAATTTGCGTTCCGCTCGGGATCACCCGGAAGTGGTGGATGAGAAGCTGGAAAGGGAGGTGGCTTTGGGCAGGATGGGCGGCCCTTATGTCGCCCCGCCGTGCGGGAATTTGGTGGTGTCACCGTTGGGGGTGGTACCAAAGAAGGAGCGGAATAAATTTCGGCTGATTCATCATTTGTCTTACCCGGAAGGGTTATCGGTGAATGATGGCATTGCGCCGGAGTTGTCGGCGGTATATTATGTGTCGTTCGATAAGGCGTTGGACCTGGTTAGGGCGGCGGGGCGGGGTGCATTGATGGCAAAGGCGGATGTGGAAGCAGCGTTTCGGTTGTTACCGGTTCATCCAGATAGTCAGCATTTGTTGGGTTGCTGGTGGGATGGCAGTTATTATGTTGATCGTTGTTTGCCAATGGGCTGTTCCATTTCGTGTTCGTACTTTGAGGCATTTAGTTCGTTTGTTGAGTGGGTGGTTCGGGACGTGTCCGGGCTTACGTCCATCATTCATTACTTGGATGATTTCCTGTGTGTCGGGCCGGCGGGTTCGATGGTTTGTGCGGGTTTGCTATTTGCGTTGCAAAAAGTTGCGGCCAGTTTCGGGATTCCTTTGGCGCCGGATAAGACGGAAGGCCCGGCGCCGGTGATGTGTTTTCTGGGAATTGAAATTGACACCATTGCTATGGAATGCAGGTTGCCGGCGGAGAAGGTCCGTGATTTGAGGTCCGCAGTGTCAGGGGTAAAAGCGGCGAAGAAGGTGCGGCTTAAGGCGGTGCAGTCTTTGCTTGGAAAATTGAATTTTGCTTGCAGAATTGTGCCAATGGGGAGAGTGTTTGCGAGGCGTTTGGCGACGGCGACGGCCGGGGTACGGTTGCCGGCGCATTTTGTGCGGATCACAAAGGCGATCAGGGACGATTTGGAAGTATGGGATCAATTTTTGCAGCATTTCAACGGCCGGACGCTGGTGATGGAGAGGGTGGCGTCTAACGGGGCGTTGCAGCTGTTTACGGATGCGGCGGGGTCGGCCGGGTTTGGGGCTGTCTTCAGAGGTCATTGGTGTGTCGGGCAGTGGCCACAGGCGTGGCGGGAGAGCGGCTTGGTTAGGAATTTGGCTCTGTTAGAGCTATTCCCCATTGTAGTGGCAGTGGAGCTATGGGGGTCGCACTTTGCCGGAAGGAAAGTGTGTTTTCATTGTGATAACCAGGCGGTGGTGCACGCGATTAACAACTTGTCTGCTAAGTCGGAGCCGGTGGTGGTGTATTTGCGGCATTTAGTGTTGAGATGTCTGCAGTTGAATGTGCAGGTAGTGGCAAGGCACGTTCCGGGTGTTGACAACGAGGTGGCTGATGCTTTGTCTCGTTTTCAGTTCAGCAGGTTTCGGGCGCTGTTGCCGTGGGCGGACGAAGTTGGAGTGGAGTGCCCCGAGGATTTGTGGCATCTGGTGAGGCGGTGATCTCAGACTTGATTCGGAACTCGGTGACCGAGGTGACTTGGTGCCGGTATGCTAAGGTGTGGGCTGAATGGGAGGAGTTGTTGCGTCTGATGTTTGGTGGGGAAAGCGTGGATTACTTGGTGGCTTTGTTGTCATTGGTGAGTACGGATTTTTCAGCCGGGCGATCGGCATCGGCTGTGGCACATCGGGTGTCGGCAGTGGCATTTTGGTTAAAAATGAGAGGGGAGCGTGATGTTTCACAGGATTTTCGGGTTCGTCAGGCTTTGCGGGGCTTTCGCCGTGGCGTACGGGAGAGGGACAAGAGGCGCCCTGTATCGTTTGGTTTGTTGAGACGGATGGTGGGTGGCCTGAGCGGCATTTGTGAGTCTGTGTACGAGACGGTTCTATTTACAACGGCTTTCGGTCTCGCTTTTTATGGGGCGTTCCGGATAGGCGAGCTGGTGAGCCCGTCCAGGGTGACGGGTGGTGGTTTGATGTTTGAGGACGTGCAAGTGAGCAGTAGTCAGGTGGAGTGCCGGATTCGCCGGTCAAAAATGGATCAGCTGGGCCGTGGTAGATTGGTGGTGTTATATGCGGTTCCAGGAGAGGAATTGTGCCCTGTGCGTTTAGTCGAGAGATTTATGGCCGTGAGGGGAGGCTTACCTGGCCCGTTGTTGCGGCATTTGAATGGGTCGTTTTTGTCGAGGTTTCAGTTTGTGGCGGTGCTGCGGCTAAGTCTATGTAACGCGGGGGAGCGCCCGGAGGAATTCGGGTCGCATTCATTCCGAATTGGTGCAGCAACGGAGGCAGCCCGTTGGGGGCTTGGAGATGAGGTGGTAAAGCGTATTGGTAGATGGGAATCTTCTTGTTTTCGGCGGTATGTGAGACCGCAGTTGTTGTAGCATCATGGGACTTTGGTTACGTGCGGAAGGTTTGAGGAAAGGGGTGTGTTTTTGATGTGTTGGTGGTTGTGCTGTTATTGGTTTTGATATTTTCGTTTTGTTTTATTTGTTATAGGGAAGTGCCTGATCTGGATCTTGGGGCACTCCTTCGTATTTTGGGGTGCCCGTCGGGCGGAGGTCCGCCCGAATGGTCGACAGCTGGGTTTGGATCGTGTGCAGGCGACTGTTCGATGGATCGGAGTTCGGGGCATGGAGTGGGGCAGGGTGGTCCCGGAATTTCGTTTCCATTGTAAAGTTGAGCGGCCCCCGGATGTGCTGGTATTGCATGTGGGGGGTAATGATCTTGGTGCCAGGGCGTCGCGGGATTTGATCCGAGACATAAAGATTGATTTACTGCAGTTGTGGAAGCGGTATCCTGGTTTGCTGGTCGTATGGTCTGACATAGTGACCAGGTTGGCATGGAGAGGGGCTCGGTCGGTGGAGAAGGTTAATAAGGCCAGGGCCCAGGTGAATAGGGTAGTGGCTAGGTTTGTGACCAGGAATGGTGGGATTGTGGTACGGCACAGGGATTTGGAGCCGGCTGATTGGCGATTTCGGAGGGGTGATGGTGTGCACCTCAACGAGGTCGGTCTGGATTTATGGGCGTTGGGTCTGCAGGATGGTGTGGAGCGTGCTTTTGGTGTGTGGCGGGTCCAGGCCACGTAAGGTGTCACGTGGTCTGTCCTGTGGCGGTGGGGGTAGGTCTGGTCCAGAGGTTTGGAAGTGATTGGTGGCTGGACCGGGAGTCATTGTCTTGGTATGGTGGCTCTCGGTTTCCGGGATGTGGCAGGCACGGGGTTCTGCCAAAGTGTGGGGGTCAATCCGTGGGTGATTGGCACCTCGTCTCTGGGTCGGTGTGTTGCGGCCGGGGACAGGGGGAGTAGTAGTAGTGGACTGGGCCTACCCCGGGGGGTATTGTAAATGTTATTGTCTATTGTTACCGTTATGTGGTTGTTTTGGGTCGCCCGTTGGACGGCGTCCCTAAGGTACTAGTCTGTAAAACAATAGGCAATAAAAAGGCTGCTGTGGCCATTTGAACCAAGTCGCATGCAGTCCGTGTGTTTAATTTTAGAGGATAAGGGGGTTTGGTTACACAGACATCATGACCGGAGAATCCTCCCTCAGCTGGTCAAGAAAGCCACGGACCCACTTGGGGGGAGGGGCGACATGACCAAGGGGGAGGTAGGGAGTGATGGGTTAATAGGGACAGTGGTATATGCCTAATATGGCTTTGGGGGATGGTTTTAGCCGGGGAGGAAGAGGAGGAGCAGGGAAAGGGTTAGCTGGGAGAGGAAGGAGTTACCTCCTCTTCTGTTTCCGGACGCCGAACGATCCCCGCCCACCCTCCCTTTGTGTTGTCATGTGGGAGATGTTTTTGGGTAGTTGGGATACCTTTTGTCACAGTAGCGGTGGGGGTAGGTCTGGTCCAGAGGTTTGGAAGTGATTGGTGGCTGGACCGGGAGTCATTGTCTTGGTATGGTGGCTCTCGGTTTCCGGGATGTGGCAGGCACGGGGTTCTGCCAAAGTGTGGGGGTCAATCCGTGGGTGATTGGCACCTCGTCTCTGGGTCGGTGTGTTGCGGCCGGGGACAGGGGGAGTAGTAGTAGTGGACTGGGCCTACCCCGGGGGGTATTGTAAATGTTATTGTCTATTGTTACCGTTATGTGGTTGTTTTGGGTCGCCCGTTGGACGGCGTCCCTAAGGTACTAGTCTGTAAAACAATAGGCAATAAAAAGGCTGCTGTGGCCATTTGAACCAAGTCGCATGCAGTCCGTGTGTTTAATTTTAGAGGATAAGGGGGTTTGGTTACACAGACATCATGACCGGAGAATCCTCCCTCAGCTGGTCATGTGAGTGTCGGCAGGAGGCAGAGGAGCACAGCATGCAGCACAGCTGCTGGGATCGTGGGGTGGGTGGAAGAAATGGGGTGGGTGTGTGTTTGTGTGTGAGTGAGTGTGATCTGGTGTGTGTGTGTGTGTGAGAGCTGATGTCAGCCAGACGCAGGGGAGCACAGCTGAAGGGAGATCACAGGGAGATCACAGGGAGAAGTGTGTGTGTGTGATCTGATGTGTGTGTGTGTGTGATCTGATGTGTGTGTGTGTGTGTGTGTCTGTGTGTGAGATCTGATGTCAGCCAGACGCAGGGGAGCACAGCTACAGGGAGATCACAGAGAGAAGTGTGTGTGTGTGTGTGTGTGATCTGATGTCAGCCAGACGCAGGGGAGCATAGCTGAAGGGAGTTCACAGGGAGATCACAGGGAGAAGTGTGTGTGTGTGTGTGTGATCTGATGTGTGTGTGTGTGTGATCTGATGTGTGTGTGTGTGTGTGTGTGTGTGTGTGTGTGTGTGTCTGTGTGTGTGTGTGAGATCTGATGTCAGCCAGACGCAGGGGAGCACAGCTACAGGGAGATCACAGGGAGAAGTGTGTGTGTGTGTGTGTGTGTGTGTGTGATCTGATGTCAGCCAGACGCAGGGGAGCACAGCTGAAGGGAGATCACAGGGAGATCACAGGGAGAAGTGTGTGTGTGTGTGTGTGATCTGATGTGTGTGTGTGTGTGTGTGATCTGATGTGTGTGTGTGTGTGATCTGATGTGTGTGTGTGTGTGTGTGTGTGTCTGTGTGTGTGTGTGAGATCTGATGTCAGCCAGACGCAGGGGAGCACAGCTACAGGGAGATCACAGGGAGAAGTGTGTGTGTGTGTGTGTGATCTGATGTCAGCCAGACGCAGGGGAGCACAGCTGAAGGGAGATCACAGGGAGATCACAGGGAGAAGTGTGTGTGTGTGTGTGATCTGATGTGTGTGTGTGTGTGTGTGTGATCTGATGTGTGTGTGTGTGTGATCTGATGTGTGTGTGTGTGTGTGTGTCTGTGTGTGTGTGTGAGATCTGATGTCAGCCAGACGCAGGGGAGCACAGCTGAAGGGAGATCACAGGGAGAAGTGTGTGTGTGTGTGTGATCTGATGTCAGCCAGACGCAGGGGAGCACAGCTGAAGGGAGATCACAGGGAGATCACAGGGAGAAGTGTGTGTGTGTGTGTGTGATCTGATGTGTGTGTGTGTGTGTGTGTGTGATCTGATGTGTGTGTGTGTGTGATCTGATGTGTGTGTGTGTGTGTGTGTCTGTGTGTGTGTGTGAGATCTGATGTCAGCCAGACGCAGGGGAGCACAGCTACAGGGAGATCACAGGGAGAAGTGTGTGTGTGTGTGTGATCTGATGTCAGCCAGACGCAGGGGAGCACAGCTGAAGGGAGATCACAGGGAGATCACAGGGAGAAGTGTGTGTGTGTGTGTGATCTGATGTGTGTGTGTGTGATCTGATGTGTGTGTGTGTGTGTGTCTGTGTGTGTGTGTGTGTGTGAGATCTGATGTCAGCCAGACGCAGGGGAGGCGTGCAGCGTATCTGATGGGAGATCACAGGAGGATCTGGGAGCCACACAGACGCCCTGGGCTGGTAAGTATGATGATCCTGGGATGGGGGGGGTCTGCTTTTTGTGGGGGGTAAACCTACCCCCAACCATGTCTCCTCGAGAATAAGACACCCCCTGAAAATAAGACGTAGTGCTTTTTTCAGGGCAAAAAAAAATATAAGACAGTGTCTTATTTTCGGGGAAACAGGGTAGATAGTGGCATTTAAGTTAGGTTCCCGGAATACAGAGATATACCTTGCCATTTGGTGTCCGGGCTTACATGCATTGGCCAATACATAAACTAAATATCTCTCTTTTGCAGTAATGCAGTGCCATATTTTCCATAGTACATTTTTGGCTTTTTCAGTGTGCAACTGTTAGCAAATATAGTTACTATGTTTTTTCAGTTAGCACATGTTCCCATTTGTTGGATGTGTGGGTCAGTTTTTTGATATTTCTAGTGAGTCTTTTTCTGATTGAGCACTCCGCCCTAAGACCTGGCTGTGTTCATAACCTTTATAGCAGGAGCCTAGCTACCCATACATGGAGGTTTGCAGTCCAAATAGTGGCATTTTTCCCAAATATGGATGTTTTTCGTTTAATATTTCTTTATTGTTTTCAAGAAAAATTATATAACAAAGCATGAATATATATAATTTTGTAGTGCCCGGTTTTACAGAATATGGAAAAGTTGCAGTTTGGTCTGGGCATTTAAATCTTATACAGCATATACTACAGTGAACTTTATCGTAGGTCTTACAAGAAAAATTCTTCATAACATCCTTAATGACATCTTATCCCAAGTATATATCAATCGTTTATCTTTTGTTCTATTTAATATGTAGATGCCAATATCATTCTGTATAATCTTGCCATATATTTCAACAAGTAAACCTATGTACACTAATTAGATAAGCAAGAGAAGGAAAAGAGGGGAAAGAAAGAAAAGCAAGGGATGAAAGGAGAAGAAGAGGGAGAAAGAGAAGAGAAAGAAGGAAAACACGAGAAAGAGAGAAGGGGAGATTCTGTAGGGTTCTGTAACGTGGCACCATGCCATCCTCCCATTAGGAGGGCCACTTCGCCCCGCCAAACATCAGTGTGGCAGCGTGCCCGTGTGTAACCAGGATTGGAATTGTTGTGTTTCTCTGAATTGAAGCCACGGATACCAGGTGGAAAAGCATAGTCAGTCTCTCCCTTCATCAAATGCTCTTATCTCTTCCAAACGTCTCAGGGCATCCATAGCCCCCACCCAGTCTGCTCTTCTCAATGTATAGGTGGACCTCCAATGTTTCGGTATGATCTGTCTCATTGAGATCATGAAGTATGAGAGCAGACCTCTCTTCGCCTTAGAGATTGCCCCCCCGTACATTGAGAAGAGTGCCACTTCCGGCGAGGGTGTCACTCCCACTTGATGTAAATGATTATAGAGAGCAAAGACGTCTTCCCATAATCCCTGGATCCCTGGACAAGACCACCAAACATGCAGCATTGTGCCCACCGAGGTCTGACACCTCCAGCAAGTGTCTGAGACCTCTGGAAACATTCTGTGGAGCCTGGCGGGTGTCCTGTACCACCGTGCGAGGATTTTATAGTTGAGTTCCTGCATTCTACATGAGATGGTGGATTTGTGTGTTAGGTTAAATGACTTATACCACTGTTCTTTGGAAAAAGTCTTTCTCAGTTCTGACTGCCATTGCCCTACATACTCGGGCAGGTCCCCCCCCCGTCCCTCCAGACACTGTTATGTTGTAGATTATCGAGACTGTGTGGGGAGGTGTTTCTCGAAGGAAACATAGTCTGTCAAATGGAGTCAAGTCCTTATGCATCTCAGATCTCGGAGACAGAGAGTCTACAAAGCTACGTAGTTGTAAGTATTGAAACCAATGACTTGGCTCTCTTGGCCGGTCATCTAGCAAGGACAACAGTGGTCTGCAACCCTGTTGAGTAATGACATCTTTAACACGTGGGATCCCTCCCGTTGGCATTGAAATCAAGCTGGGACGGATTTCGTGAAGCCAGCATTGGAATGCAGGGTTGCCCACCAGTGGTGTCATAGGGCCCGGTTCCCCTGTCAGCCTATATCGCCTACTGGCCCTCCTCCATGCAGTAGCCAGAGACAAGAGAATCGGGGAAATTCCCAGGGTCTCCAAGTTGATTCTAGATGATAACCAGAAGATTCCCTGCGTCATGGTTGCGTGTAGATCACATTCAATCTCTACCTACAATTTTCTGTCCCTGTTATGGAGGAGATCCAGTATGCAATTGCCCACCAACGCCGCATGGTACGCTTTAAAATCAGGTAGCCCCACCCCTCCGCCCCAGCGAGACCTGTTCAACATGGAGTATTTCAGTCGGGGTCTGGTACCTCGCCATACAAAATTGCTGATCATCTTTTTTAACTTGAGGAAGAAGTTTTCTCCTAGATTCAATGGGATTGTTTGGAACATATATAGTATTTTGGGTAGGACATCCATTTTAATTGTATTGACTCTGCCAAACCACGAGATGGGGAGGTTATGCCAAGCCGTGAGGTCTTTTTGTATGTTTTTTAAAAGGTCTGGAAAATTATGTTCATATAGGTCTTGGTGTTTAGAAGGTATCCTGATCCCCAAATCTTTTATGCAATTGCTGTTCCACTTAAAGGGAAAAACGGGTTTGAGGGCATCCTCTTCCACCGACGGTAGCGATACGTTTAGGATCTCTGTTTTTTGTAGGTTTACTTTAAAGTTGGAGAGTCCACCAAAAGTCTCAAACTCCTGTAGTATGGCGGGTAAGCTAATCCTTGGTTGTGTCACATATATCAGGAGGTCATCTGCAAACAGTGCCAGTTTATGAGACGTTGGTCCTATCTGTAACCCCTTTATCGAGGGGTTTTTCCTAAGCGCGTTTGCCAGGCATTCCATTACCAAAATGTATAGGTATGGTGATAGAGGGCATCCCTGTCTGGTGCCATTTCCAATATTGAATGGGGTTGACAGGCGTCCGTTCACACCCACTTGTGCCGTTGGTTCACAGTATAGGGCCTTTACCCATTGTAATAAGCGCGAACGGACGCCAATTGCCTGCAGCGTGGCTTCTAAAAAGCCCCAATGGACTCTGTCAAATGCTTTTTCGGCATCGACTGTCAAGAGGCACATTGGGGTTTGGCGTTGTCGGGCTTGGGCTACCAAAGACAGGGTTCTGATTATATTATCACGCGCCTCCCTCCCTGGAACAAATCCTACCTGGTCTTTGTGTATCAGCTTGGGATTGTAGGGGCCTAATCTCAAAGCTATCATTTTAGAGTATAGTTTAATATCCACGTTTATTAATGAGATAGGTCTGTAATTGGCGCAAGTTAGTGGATCTCTGCCAGGTTTTGGGATTACTGTTATTCGGGCTTGAAGTGTCTGTTTAGGGAACTGGCATGTTTTTGTTATGGAGTTAAAGGCTTTCAACATTATAGAGCTACAGGCTTCTCCACATATTTTGTAGAACCGGGGGGTAAACCCGTCGGGGCCAGGACTTTTGCCAACTTTAAGGGCTTTAATAGCATCGCCTAGTTCAGTGTCTGAGAAATCCTCTTCTAGGCTCTCAGCCTCTGTATCCTCAAGAGGGTCTGGTGCATATTTATTGAGGTATTCTAAGATGTTATGGTGTCTCATGTCAGATAATGGGGCATGTGGAGTTGGGATGTTGTAAAGTTTTGCATAGTAGGTTCTAAATTCTTCTAGTATGTCAGGGTTGGAGTGGATCTGAGTTCCTGTCTGTGAGTTTAGCGAGAGTATTGGAGTTTGTGCATATCTGGGATGTAGGGTTCTGGCCAGTAATCGTCCACTTTTATCTCCAAACTCAAAGATATTCCTGCGGAATTTATCCCTGGCACACAACGATTTTCGATCTAGTATGGATAATATTTGGTGACGAATGTTAGATATTTCTATTTTGAGTATATCACTAGCTCTGGATTTATTTATCGTTTCTTTGTGGCCTAGCTGCAGCAGTAGTTCTTTTAGCTCTCTTGCACTTTCTTTTTTAATTCTGGATCCATGCGATATGCAAACCCCCCGAATCATACATTTTAACGCTTCCAATTTGACCGGGTCTGGTGTAGGATCTGCCGCATGATCTATTTTGAAATTTGCAATGGTCTTATGGATATCTTCCAGACACTGCTCATTTTTAAGTAGATTATCATTAAATCTCCAGGTGTGTCCCGTGTCCCCTCTGTCCCTTACCCCAATTTCCCCATACACTGGTGCGTTGTCCGACCAAAGGAAGACATCCATCGAGCAGCCCGGGGATTTGTCCAGCAAGTCATGGGATATGAAGATGTGATCTAATCTGGTGTAGCTGTTGTGTACTGTGGAATGAAAACTGTAGTCTCTGACTCCGGGATGTAGGACCCTCCAAAGATCAACTAATTTAAGGGATGTCAGTTCCCTTTTCAATCTACGTAGTGCCGAGGAGGGGATTGCGGACCTACCAGAGGACGAGTCCAGGACCGGGTCTAGAACGAGGTTGAAGTCTCCTCCCACGATGATACAGGTGCCACCCGCAAACTCCGCCAGCACCCTCAAAGTCTCCAGTCCAAAGGATACCTGGTCTTGATTTGAAAAATAGATGTTAGCAATGGTATAGATGTTATTCAAAAAAGATATTTTAAGAAATAACCAGCGTCCCTCCTGGTCAATGAGTGTGTCAAGGATTGTTGGCTGGAACGTTTTGTGGAAGGCAATGGAAACCCCGCATGCCTTCCGACTAGGGTGTGGGCCATGAAACCACGTCGGGTAATTTTTGGTTTTACATTTAGGTGTATTGGAAGCTATGAAGTGTGTCTCTTGGAATAGAGCTATTTTAACTCCCTTCCGATGTAGACGATATAAGATTTGACTCCTCTTTTCAGGTTTATTTAAACCTTTAGTATTGTAGGTGCAAAAGGTTAGGTGCGACATCACAGAAAAGAGTGGGAAGGGGATAGAAAGAGAAAAGAAAAGGAAAAAGAAGAAGAGAGGAATAGAAATAAGATAGTTGAGAAAAAAAAGAGGTAAGTAAGCTAAGTAGGACTAGATGGCCTACTGCTCCTGAGTATCTACTAGTAGACTATTGTCTAATGTGGCACTCTGCCACGTCCCTAATAGAGGTACGGGGAAGCCTACGGCACTTCAAGAGCTCCCCCGTCCCCACGACAGACCTCCACATGAAATATGAATAACAATCCACATATGCAATTTAATAATGATCAATAACTTTTCCTTCCCTCCCTCCTCCCAACCCCCGAATGTTTGATATATTTCAAATATAAAACATATGGCACCGGGAGAACACGGTACAACCAACTTAGAAAAATGTAATTAAACCAGAGCTCAATATCAGATCTAGATGAAGTGGAAGGGGAAAAGGGGAGAAGGGGAAAGACAACTGGGGAAAGAAGGATTATGTAACGCAGGGAATGATGCGAAGATAAAGGACCAGTGGGGAGAAGCAGGAAAAATTTGGGGGGCAGGAAAAAAAAAAAGTGGGGGAGGGGGTAAGAGAGTTGAATATGGTGTGTGCTAGAGAGTGATGAGAGTGTGGAGAATGTGGGAAGGTGGGAAGCGGGGAGAGAGAATAGGAAAAAAAAAAAAGGTGGGGGAGGGGGTAAGAGAGTTGAATATGGTGTGTGCTAGAGAGTGATGAGAGTGTGGAGAAAGTGGGAAGGTGGGAAGCGGGGAGAGAGAATAGGAAAAAAAAAAAAAAAGGTGGGGGGAGGGGGTAAGAGAGTTGAATATGGTGTGTGCTAGAGAGTGATGAGAGTGTGGAGAATGTGGGAAGGTGGGAAGCGGGGAGAGAGAATAGGAAAAAAAAAAAGGTGGGGGAGGGGGTAAGAGAGTTGAATATGGTGTGTGCTAGAGAGTGATGAGAGTGTGGAGAAAGTGGGAAGGTGGGAAGCGGGGAGAGAGAATAGGAGAAAAAAAAAAAAAAAGGTGGGGGGAGGGGGTAAGAGAGTTGAATATGGTGTGTGCTAGAGAGTGATGAGAGTGTGGAGAATGTGGGAAGGTGGGAAGCGGGGAGAGAGAATAGGAAAAAAAAAAAAAGGTGGGGGAGGGGGTAAGAGAGTTGAATATGGTGTGTGCTAGAGAGTGATGAGAGTGTGGAGAATGTGGGAAGGTGGGAAGCGGGGAGAGAGAATAGGAGGAAAAAAAAAAAAAAGTGGGGGAGGGGGTAAGAGTTGAATATGGTGTGTGCTAGAGAGTGATGAGAGTGTGGAGAATGTGGGAAGGTGGGAAGCGGGAAGAGAGAATAGGAAAAAAAAAAAAAAAAAAAAAAAGGGGGGGAGGGGGTAAGAGTTGAATATGGTGTGTGCTAGAGAGTGATGAGAGTATGGAGAATGTGGGAAGGTGGGAAGCGGGGAGAGAGAATAGGAAAAAAAAAGGGGGGGGGGGAGGGGATGGTATGATGGGAGAGGTGGGAAAAAGCATTGATATAGTTATGCTCTATAGATATGTAGGTAGATAAACAGTCAAATATAATTAACATGTATCTCGCCTCCTGGCTCCTCCATTATGTTTCCTTCCTTTCTCTGGATGGTCAGCGATTATCAGCGATGTACATCTCGGGGGGATCCTCCAGCTCGTCTGTTCTGTACTTGTCGCCATTGCTAACTTGGTGGTAAGGGTGTGGGACCTCCCGGAGTTGGCCAATCTGGCAGGCTGATCATAGGCACTTCAAAAGTCCCTAAGAAATTAGGAAGATCTCCCAAGGACCGGAGGACTGCCGACTTCCCATTCTTCTTGGCTAGGAGTTGGAAAGGATATCCCCAGCGATATGGAATATCTTTATCTTTAAGGGACTGGAGTAGTGGTCTTAAGGCCTTACGTAGTTGTAGTGTTCTCCGTGATAGGTCTGGCAGGACAATCAAGGGTGTCCCTTTATATGTACCCGCTCCTTTCTCTCTGCATCTTTGTAGTATGGCCTCCTTTTCTTTATAGAAGTGGACCCGACATATCACATCTCTTGGTCTGGCCGGGTCAGGGGATTTGGGACCCAGGGATCTGTGGATGCGGTCCAGTTCTGTGTGTTGTTCTGGATCACGTTGGAGGAGACGGGTGAAGAATTTTTGTGCCCATTCGTCCAGCTGTGATGGTTCCCCTGCCTCTGTGAGGCCTCTAATCCTTAAGTTATTACGGCGATGCCGGTTCTCGATATCATCTAAATGGGTCAAAATGTCCTGTATCTGGGCTGTGTGCTCTGATAGGACTTGTTGATGTGATTCTATATGGGAAAATATCTGTTCCTGCACCTCTTCTGTAGCTGCTACACGCTGGCCAATTTGTTTGATCTCTGATTGTATAGCAGCCATGTCCTGCTTGTGGGATTCCCTTAGTTTCCCCAGCAAAGAGTCCATTTCCTGCCTGGTTGGAATTGATCTGATATGTGCTTTCCAATCCCAATCTTCCTCTTGTACCTGTGACTGGTCTGGTTTATTCTTGTCTCCTTTGTTTCTGCTGGTGGAGGTATTTGAATTGGAGGGTCTTTGTTCTTTAGGTAATGTGTGTTGTTGTGGTGGTTTTATTACAGGCTCCTCTCCGGGTGCTGCAGGTCTGCTTCCCATAGCTGCTGGAGTTTGTTGTAATATTGGGCTGGAGCCTTGCTCTGCCTGTAACTCCCCTGGAGATCGTTGTTGTGTCTGGGGCAAGGGGTTATCAGTATTCCCCTCTGTGGTGCCCAGCTTTAATGTGTCTGCATTTAGAGCTGTGCTGGCTGCCAGCACGTGTGGGGGCAGTGAGGTCGCTCCTCTGCATGTTTGCTGAGCGTTATCTCCTGTCTCAGTATCTGCCGGCGCCATCTTGGAGAGAGCAGCAGTGTCAGGCTGAGAGGCTGCAGCCCCAAAAAAGCGGCCGATATCAGCACCTTCTCCCTCCTGGATCTGTGTGCTCGTTGCCCGTCCTCTCCTGCGCGCCATTACCGTCCTGGAGCCCGGTTAGTGCCTGTGTTATTGGAGTTCTGCCGTGGGTCTGTGGGAGCTCCTTCTTTCTGTGTCTTAACACTCCATCGGCTAGCTCCGCCCCCTCAAATATGGATGTTTTTAACCTAGATAGTGGCATTCAAGTTAGGTTCCCGGAATACAGAGAAATACCTTGCCGTTGGTTTCCGGGCTTACATGCATTGGCCAATACATAAACTAAATATCTCTCTTTGGCAGTAATGCAGTACCATATTTTCCCTAGTACATTTTTGGCTTTTTCAGTGTGCAACTGTTTGCAATTATAGTGACATAATCCACACGACATCCCACAATGATCCCAGCTCTGCTACATGCAGAGGCCATGGTGAGTGATGACATTAGAACACATGACAGCTCATCGGTGGCCTCTGGGTCGCACTGAAAGCAGTGTGGGAGCTAGCAGAAGTGACTTCAGGTGAACTCACTGCTGGAGTGTCTGGCTACATGTCACGGCAGCAGCGCAGTCTTACAGTCCGGCACTGAGATCACCTGAGGTAATTTCTGGTGGTTCTCACAGTACCCCCTAAGAGAGCCACCAGCTGTGACCTCAGTTGAACTCAATGTTGGACTGTGTGTCATGGCGGCAGTGCAGTCTGACAGTCCAGCACTGAGTTCACCTGAGGTTACAGCTTCCAACTCACAAAGAGGGTACCCTGAGAACTCCAGGAACCTTAAAGGCTCCTTTAAGGTTTTTGGACCTGAGAGCTACTGACTGTCAGACTACTGTGCTGCCGGGTCCCCCAATTTGACAGTCTGGCAATCTGACAGTGAGGTCATTGGAATTCACAATTGAAGGCTCCTTGCTCCATTTAGTGTACTCAGTTTAACCCACTGCCGGACTGTAAGATTGTGTGATTTTTGTGCGTTTGTGTTTTTTTTTTTTTTTTTACTTACAGTGTTGCCTTACCAACCCAGGGCTTGTTGACAGTTGTTATTTTTGACAAATTACAGCTGACATCAACCCCATATATTAACCCAATTTCCACTGCACCAGGCCAATCAGAATGATCAGGGAAATCTTCACAATTGGCACATCTCATGGATGCAGCAATTGTGAGGCGGCTGCAGGCTGCTATATTTAGTATGAGAAGGGCCAAATAACCATGGATCTTACCAGCCTGAGAATACCAGACCCTAGCTGTCTCTTTTACCTGTGCTGGTTTTCACAAATAAGCGAGGGACCGCACATCATTTTTTTTTTTCACTGTGCCTGCCAAGCACAGTAATGCCAGTAACAACAGGCAAGCAATCACAGTGTGCTTAGTGTACGGAAGATGCGTGTTAAGGGCGCTCTGAGTTAATCCTTCAAAATCCAAAGAACTCAAGTTTACTTTGCCCATCATCCCTATACCAAGCAGCGGACATACAACATGTGCTTGATTTTTGTACCTGTTTGCAGGGGTCATGGCTGAAACACCTGATTTTAATTCTGAGGACAGAGTTCACATACAATGTACCATAAGCCATAGAATATATATACACATCAGATATATGTGCTAAGAACCTTATAATGTCAGGTAGGCTTTATATTATTAATATTTTTCATACAATTGAGTATTGTTCTTGAATACATGAACAAAACATATATGCTGTGGTCACAAATCTAGTATTACACATATGGAAGAATAGGAATTTGTTGGTATTCTTCTTTTTATGTAGAGAAACATGAGAATTTTTCCCTTTCATACAAAGCGGTAAGAATGAGCGCCTTATCTATATCCCAACGTATGCGCCCAATGTCCCGCAGAGGGCAGGCCCTCCATGGTGTTCACAACGTTACTGCCTGCAAGATTCACAAATGCTCATTGTGAGCGGAGATGAGAGCAGTTTAATGTCACATTCTTGGTATTTTTACGCTGCCAGCTTTTTTACTCCTTCGTTATCCTCATTTTGGCATATTTTCTAATGCTTAAAAGCAAGGGTTTAACAAAGGCAACATTAAGCCCCAGTTGTGACAGATTAATGTGAGAGATTGAAACAACTGGTGCAGATGCCTCGAGTTCTGTCCTCATCTTCTCTCTGTGATGTGTAACATAAGAGTTGACAGCTTTGGGCTAATAATTTAACTCAATAGTAGAACCTGTCAGGCTCTTAATGCTGCCTAAAATTGACCTATTTTTTTAATTTATTTTTTGCTTTTTTTTTTTCTTCTGAAGTCTTTATAAGACTTTATTTAAGGTCGAACAAATTATATTTTTTGTAGTGCTATTTAGGGCTATATATAAATTACTGTGTAATTTTATTTATTTATTTGTGATACAAATATACTAAAAAAAAAATGATTTTTTTATTTTTGTTTTTATACTGTTGTCATTTCACACCAAATAGACAGCTAAATTAATTCTCCATCTTATTATATTTTACATAATTTGTCCCTTTAGAAGTTTTGAAAAGATTTCAGGGGAACATATGTATTCTCCTTTTTTGTCAAAAATTTCCATTGTAACTGGGGCTTCCATAGGAGGCCCAGTTACAGGGGAAAACAGTCATATGATGTGCCTCACATGACTGGCAGAGTTAGTCATGGTCTGCTAGAATTCAGAAGCTCTGCTATGCCGGCAGACCTGTGGTCATGTGATCAGTGGATCCTATCTTATAGCAGTAGTGACTGCTATGTAGCTAGCTGTCACGAGGGTACCACAACTGAGCGATGTCCGCTCTATTTCTGGTGTCAGGAAACCGCAACGCAGGGCTACACACTCACTTGCACAAGTTAAAAATTCTGGTTGTGCAAACTTACCTGGATCCAGTGCTGCAAGGATTAAGTAGTTCGTCTGGTCTCCTAACTCAGGATGAAAAGATAGGTTTCAGCTGTTCTGAGTTTCTCATTCACCTCTGCTATAAATACTCTCAGCTCAAAACATTGTCAGTGAAAGCTCTGCTATAGCTAGCCTCAAGATTGAATTTGTGAGCTGAGGACCTTTGAAGTCATTTGGGTAGCCGTAGCCAGGAATTACTGTATAGACATTGTGTGGTGTTTACCCTTCCTTTTAATCCCATTTCAGTTTGCCTTACTTACCTGTTCCCATTACTCCTTCCAGTAGCTTGGTGTGCCTTGTACGATTGCTATTTCATTTACCCATGTTTGTCCAATCCCCTATGTTCCTGTACAACTTAGAGTAAGACTAGCGTTCCTGCCGCCCTGTGCACTAGACAGGGCCATGCTCAGGGAAAGACAGGGATAGGAACGTGATCACCACACAGGACGAAAGAACCTGTCTAGGGATGTCAGGAAGCTCAGGGCTGCTGAGGGCAAGTGTCAGTTGTTGTCCCTCCCTATCCTTTCCCAGCGGCAGTGTACCTCCTTCCCCAATCATTATTAATGGGAATCTGGAATTTCTGATAGCCAAGATTATAGGTTTTTGTTTTGTATGCTGGTCACTTTAATACTTGGTACACTAAATGGGTTACTGTCCAGAGGAGCAAATGTGGCTACTAGCATCTGATATTTATGCAATCAGGCTAGTCCAGTCTTTTGTATTCCTCACATCCAGACAGGCCTAGTCCGGAGGTTTTGGAGTCCCCACTTAGGAGGGGGGTACTGTAATGAGGATATTCCATCTGAGAGTGGTCCCCTCTATTTCTGGTGTCAGGAGATTTCAGCACAGGGCTACACACACACACTTGCACAAGTAGGGACATCAAGGAGCTCAGGGCTTCTGAGGTCAAGTGTCAGGGATTGCCCCTCCTATATCCTTCACTAGTAGCAGTGTATTCCTCCTCCCTTTTCGCCTTACGCTAACGTCGGTGAAGTGTGACAACAAGGATCTGCCCTGGAGTGGTACCTGGTGCCTATCGGCAGACAAATTCATCCTCACCATCAGAGACTATGGTGAAGGATGGGTAGGCAGTTAGTCACGCCCTGATCAGGGTGTCTCATTCCTGAGAATAATACGTTTACATCCCTCTCTTCCCTACATTACTGTCTGTGACACTGGCAATATAAGAGACAGAAATAGTAATAAGTAGAGATGAGCGAACCGGTCCCGGTTCGGCTCGAGGTCGGCTCGACGAACGGGGGTCCCGTTCGAGTTCGGTTCGTCGAACGTTCGACGAACCGAACTCGAACGTATAGGCTATAATGGGAGGCAATCACAAACACATAAAAATGCATTATAAATGTACACAAACAGTTAATAAACATTGCCATAACACTTACCGGTCCTCGCGATCCCTTCTGCACTCTGTCTCCTGCCGCTATTCCATCCGATGATCGCTGAATCCTCCCGGTGACCTGCACTGCCAGCAGAGAAGCAGGACCTATCGTGACGTCAAAATAGCCATGTGACCAGTCACGTGGCTATTATCTCATTGGCTACAGACTGGTCACATGACTATGACACATCATGTAGGACTTGCGAGTGCATCTCTCCGGTACACGGTGCACATATGTGTATCGCCGTGTACCGGCGACATGCTCTAGCACACGGTCGACTCCCCGTTCCGTTAGGGACCGGCTGACACAGCCGGTCATTAACGGAGATCACCGTTGCCATAGCAACGCAGTTAGCGGTGACGTCACCGCTAACCGCGGCTCCGAGAGCACCGTTGCTATGGTAACGCGTCTGTCAGCGTTACCGCTAGCAGCCAGCACTGATCACTCACGGAGTGAAGGCTGTACGCTGCTTCCCCATTGTAGTGAGCATTGTAGTGAGGATGGAGGTTCCCCAGCCCCAAGTGATGAGCTGGTGAACCTCATCCTCACTACAATCATCACTACTACTACACTAGAAAGAAAGAAGACAGAAGAGCAGGATCGTGGAGGGCTGACAGGGGTAATAAAGATGGAGTCTCTAATGTGTCTGTGTATTTATTTCTATTAAAGTATTTTTTCTCTGTGTGGTGTCTTTTTTTTAACCCTTTATTGGAGATTCTTAATGGCCGGGTCAAACGTGCCTGACATTAAGAATCTCTGGCTTAATACTGGCTGGTAAAACAAAGCCAGTATTAACTCATGATTACCCAACAAGCCACCCGGCTCCAGGGCTGTTGGAAGAGTTGGATACAGCGCCAGATGATGGCGCTTCTATGAGAGCGCCATTTTCTGGGACGGCTGCGGACTGAAATCCGCAGCAGAGGCGCCCACAAACCTCGGGCTAACCTGTGCTGCGGATTCCAATCCCCAGCTGCCTAGTTGTACCCGGCTGGACACAAAAATGGGGCGAAGCCCACGTCATTTGTTTTTTAATTATTTCATGAAATAAGTGAAATAATTAAAAAAAACGGGCTTCCCTATATTTTTGGTTCCCAGCCGGGTACAAATAGGCAACTGGGGGTTGGAGGCAGCCCGTGGCTGCCAGCTGTACCTGGCTAGCATACAAAAATATGGCGAAGCCCACGTCATTTTTTTGGTGGGCAAAAAAATTCTGCATACAGTCCTGGATGGAGTATGCTGAGCCTTGTAGTTCTGCAGCTGCTGTCTGCTCTTCTCCATACAGACAGACAGCAGCTGCAGAACTACAAGGCTCAGCATACTCCATCCAGGACTGTATGCAGAAGTTTTTTGCCCCCTGAAAAAGTTATGTGGGCTTCGCCATATTTTTGTATGCTAGCCAGGTACAGCAGGCAGGTACGGCTGCCCCCAACCCCCAGTTGCCTATTTGTACCCGGCTGGGAACCAAAAATAAAGGGAAGCCCTTTTTTTATTATTTCATGAATTTCATGAAATAATTAGAAAACAAATGACGTAGGCTTTGCCCCATTTTTGTGTCCAGCCAGGTACAACTAGGCAGCTGGGGATTGGAATCCGCACCACAGGTTGGCCTGAGCTTTCTGGGCCCCACTGCTGCGAATTGCAGTCTGCAGCCACCTCAGAAAATGGCATTTTCATAGAAGCGCCATCTTCTGGCGCTGTATCCAACTCTTCCAGCACCTGCCTGCTATACCTGGCTAGCATACAAAAATATGGCGAAGCTCACGTCCTTTTTTTGTAGTTTTTTGGCAAAAAAAATAAAAAATGCTTCCCTGGATTTTCCATTGCCAGTGAAGGTAACACCAAGCAGTGGGGGTTAGCAGCCAGTAGCTGCTTGGATTACCCTTAGCTAGCAATACAAAAAATGCAGCGGGAGCCCATATATATTTTTTTTAATTATTTATTTAAATAACTAAAAATAAAATGGGCTTCCCTGTATTTTGATTGCTGGACATCACAGTGCTGTAAAAATAAATCTTTAAAAAAATGACGTAGCGCTCCGCGGTATTTTTGATTCTCAGCGCAGATAAAGCAGACAGCTATGGGTTGCCACCCCCATCTGCCTGCCGTTACCTTGGTTGGCAATCAAAATACAGGGAAGCCCATTAATTTTTTCTATTTAAAAAATAGTTAAAAAAAAAAAATGACGTTGGGTCCCCCCATTTTTGATAGCCAGCTAGGGTAAAGCAGACGGCTGTGGCCTGAAAACCACAGCTGGCAGCTTTACCGTGGTTGGGGATCCAATGTGGAGGTCCCCTCAGGCTCTTTTTTATAATTATTTTATAAATATTAATAATTACACAATAAAAGTAGGGTCCCCCCCAAATTGGATCACCAGCCAAGGTAAAGCGGACAGCTGTGGTCTGGTATTCTCAGGGTGGGAAGGTCCATAGTTATCGGGCCTTCACAGCCTAAAAATAGCAGGCCGCAGGCACCCCAGACGTGGCGCATCCACTAGATGCGCCAATCCTGGCGCTTCACCCCAGCTCATCCCATGCCCTGGTGCAGTGGCAAACGGGGTAATAAATCGGGTTGATACTAGCTGTAAAGTCACCTGAGATCAAGAACAGCAGTTTGTGATGTCATGGCGTCTATTAGATACCCAACATCATAAACTGTCAGTACTAACAAAAACAAAAAATCGACAAAAGAAATTTATTTGAAAAAACAGTCCCCAAAACATTTCCTCTTTCACCAATTTATTGTAAGAAAAAAAATAAAGGGGTCCCACGACGACTCTGGACCGTCTAGAATATGGGGGGGAGACACTCAGGGAACGTATCCCCCATTTTCTAGGAGTGCGGACCCTTCATGTGAGGAGTGTGGGTGCAATGAATCTGCACTCACTCTCCCCGGGTCCACAGCAGCAGAGTCCATGTCGTAATGGTTGCTACCAAAGCTGCAATGCCCTGCTCATGAGGTAAGGGCATGCCTAATCAGGAGAACTACTGTAGAGGAAACTCTGCTCACTGGTATATAGGTGCTCAGAGGTAATAATAGATAAAATTAGTGAGTAACCTCGGCACTCTAAATCTCCCAGACTAAGTCAGTAAGTCACAATGGATAGTAATGCAAAATCACTCTTTATTGGTCCATATTAAGAAAAAAAATTTTTTCATAAGCATATATGTTTTTGTCCAAAACAAGTTACAAATGACGTTTCGGCCTGAGCCTTCGTCAGATTGGACTTATCTGCATGTAATCATGAAAAATGACAATAATCAGTATCACATAAGAGTAAGAGAACAATAACATAAACTCGAACAATGTAGAGGTACAATTGGGATGCAGCAAAAAAATTGCAACACAGCAAGAAATGAAACACATGATACAAATGTCATAATACAGTACAAGGACAATATAGTAATGACAAATATGGGGTCAGAGTAGACTTAGACAGCTCTGGTACGAAAGAGATGTCAATCATAAAGTAACATGTGCAGTAGGTGTAGAGCTACAGTATGCATGGCAGAGCTAATGGGTAGACCGACCATAGAAAAAGAACGGAGAAAAAGTGGAGAAAAAGTGGAGCATAAGAGGAGAAAAAGTGGAGATTAAGAGGAGAAAAAGTGGAGAAAAAGTGGAGCATAAGAGGAGAAAAAGTGGAGAAAAAGTGGAGAAAAAGTGGAGAAAAAGTGGAGAAAAAGTGGAGCATAAGAGGAGAAAAAGTGGAGAAAAAAGTGGAGAAAAAGTGGAGAAAAAGTGGAGCATAAGAGGAGAAAAAGTGGAGAAAAAGTGGAGAAAAAGTGGAGAAAAAGTGGAGCATAAGAGGAGAAAAAGTGGAGAAAAAAGTGGAGAAAAAGTGGAGAAAAAGTGGAGCATAAGAGGAGAAAAAGTGGAGAAAAAGTGGAGAAAAAGTGGAGCATAAGAGGAGAAAAAGTGGAGAAAAAAGTGGAGAAAAAGTGGAGCATAAGAGGAGAAAAAGTGGAGAAAAAGTGGAGAAAAAGTGGAGAAAAAGTGGAGCATAAGAGGAGAAAAAGTGGAGAAAAAAGTGGAGAAAAAGTGGAGAAAAAGTGGAGCATAAGAGGAGAAAAAGTGAAGAAAAAGTGGAGAAAAAGTGGAGAAAAAGTGGAGCATAAGAGGAGAAAAAGTGGAGAAAAAAATGGAGAAAAAAGTGGAGAAAAAAGTGGAGAAAAAGTGGAGAAAATATGGAGAAAAAGTGGAGAAAAAAGTGGAGAAAAAAGTGGAGAAAAAGTGGAGAAAAAGTGGAGAAAAAGTGGAGATTAAGAGGAGAAAAAGTGGAGAAAAAGTGGAGCATAAGAGGAGAAAAAGTGGAGAAAAAGTGGAGAAAAAGTGGAGAAAAAAGTGGAGAAAAAGTGGAGAAAAAGTGGAGAAAAAGTGGAGCATAAGAGGAGAAAAAGTGGAGAAAAAGTGGAGAAAAAGTGGAGAAAAAAGTGGAGAAAAAGTGGAGAAAAAGTGGAGCATAAGAGGAGAAAAAGTGGAAAAAAAAGTGGAGAAAAAAGTGGAGAAAAAGTGGAGCATAAGAGGAGAAAAAGTGGAGAAAAAGTGGAGAAAAAGTGGAGCATAAGAGGAGAAAAAGTGGAGAAAAAAGTGGAGAAAAAGTGGAGAAAAAGTGGAGAAAAAGTGGAGATTAAGAGGAGAAAAAGTGGAGAAAAAGTGGAGCATAAGAGGAGAAAAAGTGGAGAAAAAAGTGGAGAAAAAGTGGAGAAAAAGTGGAGAAAAAGTGGAGATTAAGAGGAGAAAAAGTGGAGAAAAAGTGGAGCATAAGAGGAGAAAAAGTGGAGAAAAAGTGGAGAAAAAGTGGAGCATAAGAGGAGAAAAAGTGGAGAAAAAAGTGGAGAAAAAGTGGAGCATAAGAGGAGAAAAAGTGGAGAAAAAGTGGAGAAAAAGTGGAGAAAAAGTGGAGAAAAAGTGGAGCATAAGAGGAGAAAAAGTGGAGAAAAAGTGGAGCATAAGAGGAGAAAAAGTTGAGAAAAAGTGGAGCATAAGAGGAGAAAAAGTGGAGAAAAAGTGGAGAAAAGGTGGAGAAAAAGTGGAGATTAAGAGGAGAAAAAGTGGAGAAAAAGTGGAGCATAAGAGGAGAAAAAGTGGAGAAAAAGTGGAGAAAAAGTGGAGCATAAGAGGAGAAAAAGTGGAGAAAAAAGTGGAGAAAAAGTGGAGCATAAGAGGAGAAAAAGTGGAGAAAAAGTGGAGAAAAAGTGGAGAAAAAGTGGAGAAAAAGTGGAGCATAAGAGGAGAAAAAGTGGAGAAAAAGTGGAGCATAAGAGGAGAAAAAGTGGAGAAAAAGTGGAGCATAAGATGAGAAAAAGTGGAGAAAAAGTGGAGAAAAAGTGGAGAAAAAGTGGAGCATAAGAGGAGAAAAAGTGGAGAAAAAAGTGGAGAAAAAGTGGAGCATAAGAGGAGAAAAAGTGGAGAAAAAAGTGGAGAAAAAAGTGGAGAAAAAGTGGAGAAAAAGTGGAGCATAAGAGGAGAAAAAGTGGAGAAAAAGTGGAGAAAAAGTGGAGCATAAGAGGAGAAAAAGTGGAGAAAAAAGTGGAGAAAAAAGTGGAGAAAAAGTGGAGAAAAAGTGGAGATTAAGAGGAGAAAAAGTGGAGAAAAAGTGGAGCATAAGAGGAGAAAAAGTGGAGAAAAAAGTGGAGAAAAAGTGGAGAAAAAGTGGAGATTAAGAGGAGAAAAAGTGGAGAAAAAGTGGAGCATAAGAGGAGAAAAAGTGGAGAAAAAGTGGAGAAAAAGTGGAGAAAAAGTGGAGAAAAAGTGGAGCATAAGAGGAGAAAAAGTGGAGAAAAAAGTGGAGAAAAAGTGGAGCATAAGAGGAGAAAAAGTGGAGAAAAAGTGGAGAAAAAGTGGAGAAAAAGTGGAGCATAAGAGGAGAAAAAGTGGAGAAAAAGTGGAGCATAAGAGGAGAAAAAGTGGAGAAAAAGTGGAGCATAAGAGGAGAAAAAGTGGAGAAAAAGTGGAGAAAAAGTGGAGAAAAAAGTGGAGAAAAAGTGGAGAAAAAAGTGGAGAAAAAAGTGGAGAAAAAGTGGAGAAAAAGTGGAGCATAAGAGGAGAAAAAGTGGAGAAAAAGTGGAGAAAAAGTGGAGCATAAGAGGAGAAAAAGTGGAGAAAAAAGTGGAGAAAAAGTAGGGAAAAAGTGGAGATTAAGAGGAGAAAAAGTGGAGAAAAAGTGGAGTATAAGAGGAGAAAAAGTGGAGAAAAAAGTGGAGAAAAAGTGGAGAAAAAGTGGAGAAAAAGTGGAGAAAAAGTGGAGATTAAGAGGAGAAAAAGTGAAGAAAAAGTGGAGCATAAGAGGAGAAAAAGTGGAGAAAAAGTGGAGAAAAAGTGGAGCATAAGAGGAGAAAAAGTGGAGAAAAAGTGGAGCATAAGAGGAGAAAAAGTGGAGAAAAAGTGGAGAAAAAGTGGAGAAAAAGTGGAGAAAAAGTGGAGCATAAAAGGAGAAAAAGTGGAGAAAAAGTGGAGCATAAGAGGAGAAAAAGTGGAGAAAAAGTGGAGCATAAGAGGAGAAAAAGTGGAGAAAAAGTGGAGAAAAAGTGGAGAAAAAGTGGAGCATAAGAGGAGAAAAAGTGGAGAAAAAAGTGGAGAAAAAGTGGAGCATAAGAGGAGAAAAAGTGGAGAAAAAGTGGAGAAAAAGTGGAGCATAAGAGGAGAAAAAGTGGAGAAAAAAGTGGAGAAAAAGTGGAGAAAAAGTGGAGCATAAGAGGAGAAAAAGTGGAGAAAAAGTGGAGCATAAGAGGAGAAAAAGTGGAGAAAAAGTGGAGAAAAAGTGGAGCATAAGAGGAGAAAAAGTGGAGATTAAGAGGAGAAAAAGTGGAGAAAAAGTGGAGCATAAGAGGAGAAAAAGTGGAGAAAAAGTGGAGCATAAGAGGAGAAAAAGTGGAGAAAAAAGTGGAGAAAAAGTGGAGAAAATGTGGAGAAAAAGTGGAGCATAAGAGGAGAAAAAGTGGAGAAAAAGTGGAGAAAAAGTGGAGAAAAAGTGGAGCATAAGAGGAGAAAAAGTGGAGAAAAAAGTGGAGAAAAAGTGGAGAAAAAGTGGAGCATAAGAGGAGAAAAAGTGGAGAAAAAGTGGAGAAAAAGTGGAGCATAAGAGGAGAAAAAGTGGAGAAAAAAGTGGAGAAAAAGTGGAGAAAAAGTGGAGATTAAGAGGAGAAAAAGTGGAGAAAAAGTGGAGCATAAGAGGAGAAAAAGTGGAGAAAAAAGTGGAGAAAAAGTGGAGAAAAAGTGGAGCATAAGAGGAGAAAAAGTGGAGAAAAAGTGGAGAAAAAGTGGAGCATAAGAGGAGAAAAAGTGGAGAAAAAAGTGGAGAAAAAGTGGAGAAAAAGTGGAGCATAAGAGGAGAAAAAGTGGAGAAAAAGTGGAGATTAAGAGGAGAAAAAGTGGAGAAAAAGTGGAGCATAAGAGGAGAAAAAGTGGAGAAAAAGTGGAGAAAAAGTGGAGAAAAAGTGGAGCATAAGAGGAGAAAAAGTGGAGAAAAAAGTGGAGAAAAAGTGGAGAAAAAGTGGAGAAAAAGTGGAGAAAAAGTGGAGCATAAGAGGAGAAAAAGTGGAGAAAAAGTGGAGCATAAGAGGAGAAAAAGTGGAGAAAAAGTGGAGAAAAAGTGGAGAAAAAGTGGAGCATAAGAGGAGAAAAAGTGGAGAAAAAGTGGAGAAAAAGTGGAGCATAAGAGGAGAAAAAGTGGAGATTAAGAGGAGAAAAAGTGGAGAAAAAGTGGAGCATAAAAGGAGAAAAAGTGGAGAAAAAGTGGAGAAAAAGTGGAGAAAAAGTGGAGCATAAGAGGAGAAAAAGTGGAGAAAAAAGTGGAGAAAAAAGTGGAGAAAAAGTGGAGAAAAAGTGGAGAAAAAGTGGAGAAAAAGTGGAGATTAAGAGGGGAAAAAGTGGAGAAAAAGTGGAGCATAAGAGGAGAAAAAGTGGAGAAAAAAGTGGAGAAAAAGTGGAGAAAAAGTGGAGCATAAGAGGAGAAAAAGTGGAGAAAAAGTGGAGAAAAAGTGGAGAAAAAGTGGAGCATAAGAGGAGAAAAAGTGGAGAAAAAAGTGGAGAAAAAGTGGAGCATAAGAGGAGAAAAAGTTGAGAAAAAGTGGAGAAAAAGTGGAGCATAAGAGGAGAAAAAGTGGAGAAAAAAGTGGAGAAAAAGTGGAGAAAAAGTGGAGCATAAGAGGAGAAAAAGTGGAGAAAAAGTGGAGAAAAAGTGGAGCATAAGAGGAGAAAAAGTGGAGAAAAAAGTGGAGAAAAAAGTGGAGAAAAAGTGGAGAAAAAGTGGAGAAAAAGTGGAGCATAAGAGGAGAAAAAGTGGAGAAAAAAGTGGAGAAAAAGTGGAGCATAAGAGGAGAAAAAGTGGAGAAAAAGTGGAGAAAAAGTGGAGAAAAAGTGGAGCATAAGAGGAGAAAAAGTGGAGAAAAAGTGGAGCATAAGAGGAGAAAAAGTGGAGAAAAAGTGGAGCATAAGAGGAGAAAAAGTGGAGAAAAAGTGGAGAAAAAGTGGAGAAAAAAGTGGAGAAAAAGTGGAGAAAAAAGTGGAGAAAAAAGTGGAGAAAAAGTGGAGAAAAAGTGGAGCATAAGAGGAGAAAAAGTGGAGAAAAAGTGGAGAAAAAGTGGAGCATAAGAGGAGAAAAAGTGGAGAAAAAAGTGGAGAAAAAGTAGGGAAAAAGTGGAGATTAAGAGGAGAAAAAGTGGAGAAAAAGTGGAGTATAAGAGGAGAAAAAGTGGAGAAAAAAGTGGAGAAAAAGTGGAGAAAAAGTGGAGAAAAAGTGGAGAAAAAGTGGAGATTAAGAGGAGAAAAAGTGAAGAAAAAGTGGAGCATAAGAGGAGAAAAAGTGGAGAAAAAGTGGAGAAAAAGTGGAGCATAAGAGGAGAAAAAGTGGAGAAAAAGTGGAGCATAAGAGGAGAAAAAGTGGAGAAAAAGTGGAGAAAAAGTGGAGAAAAAGTGGAGAAAAAGTGGAGCATAAAAGGAGAAAAAGTGGAGAAAAAGTGGAGCATAAGAGGAGAAAAAGTGGAGAAAAAGTGGAGCATAAGAGGAGAAAAAGTGGAGAAAAAGTGGAGAAAAAGTGGAGAAAAAGTGGAGCATAAGAGGAGAAAAAGTGGAGAAAAAAGTGGAGAAAAAGTGGAGAAAAAGTGGAGCATAAGAGGAGAAAAAGTGGAGAAAAAGTGGAGAAAAAGTGGAGCATAAGAGGAGAAAAAGTGGAGAAAAAAGTGGAGAAAAAGTGGAGAAAAAGTGGAGCATAAGAGGAGAAAAAGTGGAGAAAAAGTGGAGCATAAGAGGAGAAAAAGTGGAGAAAAAGTGGAGAAAAAGTGGAGCATAAGAGGAGAAAAAGTGGAGATTAAGAGGAGAAAAAGTGGAGAAAAAGTGGAGCATAAGAGGAGAAAAAGTGGAGAAAAAGTGGAGCATAAGAGGAGAAAAAGTGGAGAAAAAAGTGGAGAAAAAGTGGAGAAAATGTGGAGAAAAAGTGGAGCATAAGAGGAGAAAAAGTGGAGAAAAAGTGGAGAAAAAGTGGAGAAAAAGTGGAGCATAAGAGGAGAAAAAGTGGAGAAAAAAGTGGAGAAAAAGTGGAGAAAAAGTGGAGCATAAGAGGAGAAAAAGTGGAGAAAAAGTGGAGAAAAAGTGGAGCATAAGAGGAGAAAAAGTGGAGAAAAAAGTGGAGAAAAAGTGGAGAAAAAGTGGAGATTAAGAGGAGAAAAAGTGGAGAAAAAGTGGAGCATAAGAGGAGAAAAAGTGGAGAAAAAAGTGGAGAAAAAGTGGAGAAAAAGTGGAGCATAAGAGGAGAAAAAGTGGAGAAAAAGTGGAGAAAAAGTGGAGCATAAGAGGAGAAAAAGTGGAGAAAAAAGTGGAGAAAAAGTGGAGAAAAAGTGGAGCATAAGAGGAGAAAAAGTGGAGAAAAAGTGGAGATTAAGAGGAGAAAAAGTGGAGAAAAAGTGGAGCATAAGAGGAGAAAAAGTGGAGAAAAAGTGGAGAAAAAGTGGAGAAAAAGTGGAGCATAAGAGGAGAAAAAGTGGAGAAAAAAGTGGAGAAAAAGTGGAGAAAAAGTGGAGAAAAAGTGGAGAAAAAGTGGAGCATAAGAGGAGAAAAAGTGGAGAAAAAGTGGAGCATAAGAGGAGAAAAAGTGGAGAAAAAGTGGAGAAAAAGTGGAGAAAAAGTGGAGCATAAGAGGAGAAAAAGTGGAGAAAAAGTGGAGAAAAAGTGGAGCATAAGAGGAGAAAAAGTGGAGATTAAGAGGAGAAAAAGTGGAGAAAAAGTGGAGCATAAAAGGAGAAAAAGTGGAGAAAAAGTGGAGAAAAAGTGGAGAAAAAGTGGAGCATAAGAGGAGAAAAAGTGGAGAAAAAAGTGGAGAAAAAAGTGGAGAAAAAGTGGAGAAAAAGTGGAGAAAAAGTGGAGATTAAGAGGGGAAAAAGTGGAGAAAAAGTGGAGCATAAGAGGAGAAAAAGTGGAGAAAAAAGTGGAGAAAAAGTGGAGAAAAAGTGGAGCATAAGAGGAGAAAAAGTGGAGAAAAAGTGGAGAAAAAGTGGAGAAAAAGTGGAGCATAAGAGGAGAAAAAGTGGAGAAAAAAGTGGAGAAAAAGTGGAGCATAAGAGGAGAAAAAGTTGAGAAAAAGTGGAGAAAAAGTGGAGCATAAGAGGAGAAAAAGTGGAGAAAAAAGTGGAGAAAAAGTGGAGAAAAAGTGGAGCATAAGAGGAGAAAAAGTGGAGAAAAAGTGGAGAAAAAGTGGAGCATAAGAGGAGAAAAAGTGGAGAAAAAAGTGGAGAAAAAAGTGGAGAAAAAGTGGAGCATAAGAGGAGAAAAAGTTGAGAAAAAGTGGAGAAAAAATGGAGCATAAGAGGAGAAAAAGTGGAGAAAAAAGTGGAGAAAAAGTGGAGAAAAAGTGGAGCATAAGAGGAGAAAAAGTGGAGAAAAAGTGGAGAAAAAGTGGAGAAAATGTGGAGCATAAGAGGAGAAAAAGTGGAGAAAAAAGTGGAGAAAAAATTGGAGAAAAAGTGGAGAAAAAGTGGAGAAAAAGTGGAGAAAAAAGTGGAGAAAAAGTGGAGAAAAAGTGGAGAAAAAGTGGAGAAAAAGTGGAGATTAAGAGGAGAAAAAGTGGAGAAAAAGTGGAGCATAAGAGGAGAAAAAGTGGAGAAAAAGTGGAGAAAAAGTGGAGAAAAAAGTGGAGAAAAAGTGGAGAAAAAGTGGAGAAAAAGTGGAGCATAAGAGGAGAAAAAGTGGAGAAAAAGTGGAGAAAAAGTGGAGAAAAAAGTGGAGAAAAAGTGGAGAAAAAGTGGAGCATAAGAGGAGAAAAAGTGGAAAAAAAAGTGGAGAAAAAAGTGGAGAAAAAGTGGAGCATAAGAGGAGAAAAAGTGGAGAAAAAGTGGAGAAAAAGTGGAGCATAAGAGGAGAAAAAGTGGAGAAAAAAGTGGAGAAAAAGTGGAGAAAAAGTGGAGAAAAAGTGGAGATTAAGAGGAGAAAAAGTGGAGAAAAAGTGGAGCATAAGAGGAGAAAAAGTGGAGAAAAAGTGGAGAAAAAGTGGAGAAAAAGTGGAGCATAAGAGGAGAAAAAGTGGAGAAAAAAGTGGAGAAAAAGTGGAGCATAAGAGGAAAAAAAGTGGAGAAAAAGTGGAGAAAAAGTGGAGAAAAAGTGGAGAAAAAGTGGAGCATAAGAGGAGAAAAAGTGGAGAAAAAGTGGAGTATAAGAGGAGAAAAAGTGGAGAAAAAGTGGAGCATAAGAGGAGAAAAAGTGGAGAAAAAGTGGAGAAAAGGTGGAGAAAAAGTGGAGATTAAGAGGAGAAAAAGTGGAGAAAAAGTGGAGCATAAGAGGAGAAAAAGTGGAGAAAAAGTGGAGAAAAAGTGGAGCATAAGAGGAGAAAAAGTGGAGAAAAAAGTGGAGAAAAAGTGGAGCATAAGAGGAGAAAAAGTGGAGAAAAAGTGGAGAAAAAGTGGAGAAAAAGTGGAGCATAAGAGGAGAAAAAGTGGAGAAAAAAGTGGAGAAAAAGTGGAGCATAAGAGGAGAAAAAGTGGAGAAAAAAGTGGAGAAAAAAGTGGAGAAAAAGTGGAGAAAAAGTGGAGAAAAAGTGGAGAAAAAGTGGAGCATAAGAGGAGAAAAAGTGGAGAAAAAAGTGGAGAAAAAGTGGAGAAAAAGTGGAGAAAAAGTGGAGATTAAGAGGAGAAAAAGTGGAGAAAAAGTGGAGCATAAGAGGAGAAAAAGTGGAGAAAAAAGTGGAGAAAAAGTGGAGATTAAGAGGAGAAAAAGTGGAGAAAAAGTGGAGCATAAGAGGAGAAAAAGTGGAGAAAAAGTAGAGAAAAAGTGGAGAAAAAGTGGAGAAAAAGTGGAGCATAAGAGGAGAAAAAGTGGAGAAAAAGTGGAGAAAAAGTGGAGAAAAAGTGGAGAAAAAGTGGAGCATAAGAGGAGAAAAAGTGGAGAAAAAGTGGAGCATAAGAGGAGAAAAAGTGGAGAAAAAGTGGAGCATAAGAGGAGAAAAAGTGGAGAAAAAGTGGAGAAAAAGTGGAGAAAAAGTGGAGCATAAGAGGAGAAAAAGTGGAGAAAAAAGTGGAGAAAAAGTGGAGAAAAAGTGGAGCATAAGAGGAGAAAAAGTGGAGAAAAAAGTGGAGAAAAAAGTGGAGAAAAAGTGGAGCATAAGAGGAGAAAAAGTGGAGAAAAAGAGGAGAAAAAGTGGAGAAAAAAGTGGAGAAAAAGTGGAGAAAAAGTGGAGATTAAGAGGAGAAAAAGTGGAGAAAAAGTGGAGTATAAGAGGAGAAAAAGTGGAGAAAAAAGTGGAGAAAAAGTGGAGAAAAAGTGGAGAAAAAGTGGAGAAAAAGTGGAGATTAAGAGGAGAAAAAGTGAAGAAAAAGTGGAGCATAAGAGGAGAAAAAGTGGAGAAAAAGTGGAGAAAAAGTGGAGAAAAAGTGGAGCATAAGAGGAGAAAAAGTGGAGAAAAAAGTGGAGAAAAAGTGGAGCATAAGAGGAGAAAAAGTGGAGAAAAAGTGGAGCATAAGAGGAGAAAAAGTGGAGAAAAAGTGGAGAAAAGGTGGAGAAAAAGTGGAGATTAAGAGGAGAAAAAGTGGAGAAAAAGTGGAGCATAAGAGGAGAAAAAGTGGAGAAAAAGTGGAGAAAAAGTGGAGCATAAGAGGAGAAAAAGTGGAGAAAAAAGTGGAGAAAAAGTGGAGCATAAGAGGAGAAAAAGTGGAGAAAAAGTGGAGAAAAAGTGGAGAAAAAGTGGAGCATAAGAGGAGAAAAAGTGGAGAAAAAAGTGGAGAAAAAGTGGAGCATAAGAGGAGAAAAAGTGGAGAAAAAAGTGGAGAAAAAAGTGGAGAAAAAGTGGAGAAAAAGTGGAGAAAAAGTGGAGAAAAAGTGGAGCATAAGAGGAGAAAAAGTGGAGAAAAAAGTGGAGAAAAAGTGGAGAAAAAGTGGAGAAAAAGTGGAGATTAAGAGGAGAAAAAGTGGAGAAAAAGTGGAGCATAAGAGGAGAAAAAGTGGAGAAAAAAGTGGAGAAAAAGTGGAGATTAAGAGGAGAAAAAGTGGAGAAAAAGTGGAGCATAAGAGGAGAAAAAGTGGAGAAAAAGTAGAGAAAAAGTGGAGAAAAAGTGGAGAAAAAGTGGAGCATAAGAGGAGAAAAAGTGGAGAAAAAGTGGAGAAAAAGTGGAGAAAAAGTGGAGAAAAAGTGGAGCATAAGAGGAGAAAAAGTGGAGAAAAAGTGGAGCATAAGAGGAGAAAAAGTGGAGAAAAAGTGGAGCATAAGAGGAGAAAAAGTGGAGAAAAAGTGGAGAAAAAGTGGAGAAAAAGTGGAGCATAAGAGGAGAAAAAGTGGAGAAAAAAGTGGAGAAAAAGTGGAGAAAAAGTGGAGCATAAGAGGAGAAAAAGTGGAGAAAAAAGTGGAGAAAAAAGTGGAGAAAAAGTGGAGCATAAGAGGAGAAAAAGTGGAGAAAAAGAGGAGAAAAAGTGGAGAAAAAAGTGGAGAAAAAGTGGAGAAAAAGTGGAGATTAAGAGGAGAAAAAGTGGAGAAAAAGTGGAGTATAAGAGGAGAAAAAGTGGAGAAAAAAGTGGAGAAAAAGTGGAGAAAAAGTGGAGAAAAAGTGGAGAAAAAGTGGAGATTAAGAGGAGAAAAAGTGAAGAAAAAGTGGAGCATAAGAGGAGAAAAAGTGGAGAAAAAGTGGAGAAAAAGTGGAGAAAAAGTGGAGCATAAGAGGAGAAAAAGTGGAGAAAAAAGTGGAGAAAAAGTGGAGCATAAGAGGAGAAAAAGTGGAGAAAAAGTGGAGAAAAAGTGGAGAAAAAGTGGAGCATAAGAGGAGAAAAAGTGGAGAAAAAGTGGAGCATAAGAGGAGAAAAAGTGGAGAAAAAGTGGAGAAAATGTGGAGCATAAGAGGAGAAAAAGTGGAGAAAAAGTGGAGAAAAAGTGGAGAAAAAGTGGAGCATAAGAGGAGAAAAAGTGGAGAAAAAAGTGGAGAAAAAGTGGAGAAAAAGTGGAGCATAAGAGGAGAAAAAGTGGAGAAAAAGTGGAGAAAAAGTGGAGAAAAAGTGGAGCATAAGAGGAGAAAAAGTGGAGAAAAAAGTGGAGAAAAAGTGGAGAAAAAGTGGAGCATAAGAGGAGAAAAAGTGGAGAAAAAGTGGAGCATAAGAGGAGAAAAAGTGGAGATTAAGAGGAGAAAAAGTGGAGAAAAAGTGGAGCATAAGAGGAGAAAAAGTGGAGAAAAAGTGGAGCATAAGAGGAGAAAAAGTGGAGAAAAAGTGGAGAAAAGGTGGAGAAAAAGTGGAGATTAAGAGGAGAAAAAGTGGAGAAAAAGTGGAGCATAAGAGGAGAAAAAGTGGAGAAAAAGTGGAGAAAAAGTGGAGCATAAGAGGAGAAAAAGTGGAGAAAAAAGTGGAGAAAAAGTGGAGCATAAGAGGAGAAAAAGTGGAGAAAAAGTGGAGAAAAAGTGGAGAAAAAGTGGAGCATAAGAGGAGAAAAAGTGGAGAAAAAGTGGAGCATAAGAGGAGAAAAAGTGGAGAAAAAGTGGAGCATAAGATGAGAAAAAGTGGAGAAAAAGTGGAGCATAAGATGAGAAAAAGTGGAGAAAAAGTGGAGAAAAAAGTGGAGAAAAAGTGGAGCATAAGAGGAGAAAAAGTGGAGAAAAAGTGGAGAAAAAGTGGAGAAAAAGTGGAGAAAAAGTGGAGCATAAGAGGAGAAAAAGTGGAGCATAAGAGGAGAAAAAGTGGAGAAAAAGTGGAGCATAAGATGAGAAAAAGTGGAGAAAAAGTGGAGAAAAAGTGGAGCATAAGAGGAGAAAAAGTGGAGAAAAAAGTGGAGAAAAAAGTGGAGAAAAAGTGGAGAAAAAGTGGAGAAAAAGTGGAGAAAAAGTGGAGCATAAGAGGAGAAAAAGTGGAGAAAAAAGTGGAGAAAAAGTGGAGAAAAAGTGGAGAAAAAGTGGAGATTAAGAGGAGAAAAAGTGGAGAAAAAGTGGAGCATAAGAGGAGAAAAAGTGGAGAAAAAAGTGGAGAAAAAGTGGAGAAAAAGTGGAGATTAAGAGGAGAAAAAGTGGAGAAAAAGTGGAGCATAAGAGGAGAAAAAGTGGAGAAAAAGTAGAGAAAAAGTGGAGAAAAAGTGGAGAAAAAGTGGAGCATAAGAGGAGAAAAAGTGGAGAAAAAGTGGAGAAAAAGTGGAGAAAAAGTGGAGAAAAAGTGGAGCATAAGAGGAGAAAAAGTGGAGAAAAAGTGGAGCATAAGAGGAGAAAAAGTGGAGAAAAAGTGGAGCATAAGAGGAGAAAAAGTGGAGAAAAAGTGGAGAAAAAGTGGAGAAAAAGTGGAGCATAAGAGGAGAAAAAGTGGAGAAAAAAGTGGAGAAAAAGTGGAGAAAAGTGGAGCATAAGAGGAGAAAAAGTGGAGAAAAAAGTGGAGAAAAAAGTGGAGAAAAAGTGGAGCATAAGAGGAGAAAAAGTGGAGAAAAAGTGGAGAAAAAGTGGAGCATAAGAGGAGAAAAAGTGGAGAAAAAAGTGGAGAAAAAGTGGAGAAAAAGTGGAGATTAAGAGGAGAAAAAGTGGAGAAAAAGTGGAGTATAAGAGGAGAAAAAGTGGAGAAAAAAGTGGAGAAAAAGTGGAGAAAAAGTGGAGAAAAAGTGGAGATTAAGAGGAGAAAAAGTGAAGAAAAAGTGGAGCATAAGAGGAGAAAAAGTGGAGAAAAAGTGGAGAAAAAGTGGAGAAAAAGTGGAGCATAAGAGGAGAAAAAGTGGAGAAAAAAGTGGAGAAAAAGTGGAGCATAAGAGGAGAAAAAGTGGAGAAAAAGTGGAGAAAAAGTGGAGAAAAAGTGGAGCATAAGAGGAGAAAAAGTGGAGAAAAAGTGGAGCATAAGAGGAGAAAAAGTGGAGAAAAAGTGGAGAAAAAGTGGAGCATAAGAGGAGAAAAAGTGGAGAAAAAGTGGAGAAAAAGTGGAGAAAAAGTGGAGCATAAGAGGAGAAAAAGTGGAGAAAAAAGTGGAGAAAAAGTGGAGAAAAAGTGGAGCATAAGAGAAGAAAAAGTGGAGAAAAAGTGGAGAAAAAGTGGAGAAAAAGTGGAGCATAAGAGGAGAAAAAGTGGAGAAAAAGTGGAGAAAAAGTGGAGCATAAGAGGAGAAAAAGTGGAGAAAAAGTGGAGCATAAGAGGAGAAAAATTGGAGAAAAAGTGGAGAAAAAGTGGAGCATAAGAGGAGAAGAAGTGGAGATTAAGAGGAGAAAAAGTGGAGAAAAAGTGGAGCATAAGAGGAGAAAAAGTGGAGAAAAAGTGGAGCATAAGAGGAGAAAAAGTGGAGAAAAAAGTGGAGAAAAAGTGGAGAAAATGTGGAGAAAAAGTGGAGCATAAGAGGAGAAAAAGTGGAGAAAAAGTGGAGAAAAAGTGGAGAAAAAGTGGAGCATAAGAGGAGAAAAAGTGGAGAAAAAAGTGGAGAAAAAGTGGAGAAAAAGTGGAGCATAAGAGGAGAAAAAGTGGAGAAAAAAGTGGAGAAAAAAGTGGAGAAAAAGTGGAGCATAAGAGGAGAAAAAGTGGAGAAAAAGTGGAGAAAAAGTGGAGCATAAGAGGAGAAAAAGTGGAGAAAAAGTGGAGATTAAGAGGAGAAAAAGTGGAGAAAAAGTGGAGCATAAGAGGAGAAAAAGTGGAGAAAAAGTGGAGAAAAAGTGGAGAAAAAGTGGAGAAAAAGTGGAGCATAAGAGGAGAAAAAGTGGAGAAAAAAGTGGAGAAAAAGTGGAGAAAAAGTGGAGAAAAAGTGGAGAAAAAGTGGAGCATAAGAGGAGAAAAAGTGGAGAAAAAGTGGAGCATAAGAGGAGAAAAAGTGGAGAAAAAGTGGAGAAAAAGTGGAGAAAAAGTGGAGCATAAGAGGAGAAAAAGTGGAGAAAAAGTGGAGAAAAAGTGGAGCATAAGAGGAGAAAAAGTGGAGCATAAGAGGAGAAAAAGTGGAGAAAAAAGTGGAGAAAAAGTGGAGAAAAAGTGGAGAAAAAGTGGAGAAAAAGTGGAGATTAAGAGGAGAAAAAGTGGAGAAAAAGTGGAGCATAAGAGGAGAAAAAGTGGAGAAAAAAGTGGAGAAAAAGTGGAGAAAAAGTGGAGAAAAAGTGGAGAAAAAGTGGAGATTAAGAGGAGAAAAAGTGAAGAAAAAGTGGAGCATAAGAGGAGAAAAAGTGGAGAAAAAGTGGAGAAAAAGTGGAGCATAAGAGGAGAAAAAGTGGAGAAAAAGTGGAGCATAAGAGGAGAAAAAGTGGAGAAAAAGTGGAGAAAAAGTGGAGCATAAGAGGAGAAAAAGTGGAGAAAAAGTGGAGAAAAAGTGGAGCATAAGAGGAGAAAAAGTGGAGAAAAAAGTGGAGAAAAAGTGGAGAAAAAGTGGAGCATAAGAGGAGAAAAAGTGGAGAAAAAGTGGAGAAAAAGTGGAGAAAAAGTGGAGCATAAGAGGAGAAAAAGTGGAGAAAAAAGTGGAGAAAAAGTGGAGAAAAAGTGGAGCATAAGAGGAGAAAAAGTGGAGAAAAAGTGGAGCATAAGAGGAGAAAAAGTGGAGAAAAAGTGGAGAAAAAGTGGAGCATAAGAGGAGAAAAAGTGGAGATTAAGAGGAGAAAAAGTGGAGAAAAAGTGGAGCATAAGAGGAGAAAAAGTGGAGAAAAAGTGGAGCATAAGAGGAGAGAAAGTGGAGAAAAAAGTGGAGAAAAAGTGGAGAAAATGTGGAGAAAAAGTGGAGCATAAGAGGAGAAAAAGTGGAGAAAAAGTGGAGAAAAAGTGGAGCATAGGAGGAGAAAAAGTGGAGAAAAAAGTGGAGAAAAAGTGGAGAAAAAGTGGAGCATAAGAGGAGAAAAAAGTGGAGAAAAAAGTGGAGAAAAAGTGGAGCATAAGAGGAGAAAAAGTGGAGAAAAAGTGGAGCATAAGAGGAGAAAAAGTGGAGAAAAAAGTGGAGAAAAAGTGGAGAAAAAGTGGAGAAAAAGTGGAGAAAAAGTGGAGCATAAGAGGAGAAAAAGTGGAGAAAAAGTGGAGATTAAGAGGAGAAAAAGTGGAGAAAAAGTGGAGCATAAGAGGAGAAAAAGTGGAGAAAAAGTGGAGAAAAAGTGGAGAAAAAGTGGAGCATAAGAGGAGAAAAAGTGGAGAAAAAAGTGGAGAAAAAGTGGAGAAAAAGTGGAGAAAAAGTGGAGAAAAAGTGGAGAAAAAGTGGAGCATAAGAGGAGAAAAAGTGGAGAAAAAGTGGAGCATAAGAGGAGAAAAAGTGGAGAAAAAGTGGAGAAAAAGTGGAGCATAAGAGGAGAAAAAGTGGAGAAAAAGTGGAGAAAAAGTGGAGATTAAGAGGAGAAAAAGTGGAGATTAAGAGGAGAAAAAGTGGAGAAAAAGTGGAGCATAAGAGGAGAAAAAGTGGAGAAAAAGTGGAGGAAAAGTGGAGAAAAAGTGGAGAAAAAGTGGAGCATAAGAGGAGAAAAAGTGGAGAAAAAAGTGGAGAAAAAGTGGAGAAAAAGTGGAGCATAAGAGGAGAAAAAGTGGAGAAAAAGTGGAGAAAAAGTGGAGAAAAAGTGGAGCATAAGAGGAGAAAAAGTGGAGAAAAAAGTGGAGAAAAAGTGGAGAAAAAGTGGAGCATAAGAGGAGAAAAAGTGGAGAAAAAGTGGAGCATAAGAGGAGAAAAAGTGGAGAAAAAGTGGAGAAAAAGTGGAGCATAAGAGGAGAAAAAGTGGAGATTAAGAGGAGAAAAAGTGGAGAAAAAGTGGAGCATAAGAGGAGAAAAAGTGGAGAAAAAGTGGAGCATAAGAGGAGAGAAAGTGGAGAAAAAAGTGGAGAAAAAGTGGAGAAAATGTGGAGAAAAAGTGGAGCATAAGAGGAGAAAAAGTGGAGAAAAAGTGGAGAAAAAGTGGAGCATAGGAGGAGAAAAAGTGGAGAAAAAAGTGGAGAAAAAGTGGAGAAAAAGTGGAGCATAAGAGGAGAAAAAAGTGGAGAAAAAAGTGGAGAAAAAGTGGAGCATAAGAGGAGAAAAAGTGGAGAAAAAGTGGAGAAAAAGTGGAGCATAAGAGGAGAAAAAGTGGAGAAAAAAGTGGAGAAAAAGTGGAGAAAAAGTGGAGAAAAAGTGGAGAAAAAGTGGAGCATAAGAGGAGAAAAAGTGGAGAAAAAGTGGAGATTAAGAGGAGAAAAAGTGGAGAAAAAGTGGAGCATAAGAGGAGAAAAAGTGGAGAAAAAGTGGAGAAAAAGTGGAGAAAAAGTGGAGCATAAGAGGAGAAAAAGTGGAGAAAAAAGTGGAGAAAAAGTGGAGAAAAAGTGGAGAAAAAGTGGAGAAAAAGTGGAGAAAAAGTGGAGCATAAGAGGAGAAAAAGTGGAGAAAAAGTGGAGCATAAGAGGAGAAAAAGTGGAGAAAAAGTGGAGAAAAAGTGGAGCATAAGAGGAGAAAAAGTGGAGAAAAAGTGGAGAAAAAGTGGAGCATAAGAGGAGAAAAAGTGGAGATTAAGAGGAGAAAAAGTGGAGAAAAAGTGGAGCATAAGAGGAGAAAAAGTGGAGAAAAAGTGGAGGAAAAGTGGAGAAAAAGTGGAGAAAAAGTGGAGCATAAGAGGAGAAAAAGTGGAGAAAAAAGTGGAGAAAAAGTGGAGAAAAAGTGGAGAAAAAGTGGAGAAAAAGAGGAGAAAAAGTGGAGAAAAAGTGGAGCATAAGAGGAGAAAAAGTGGAGAAAAAAGTGGAGAAAAAGTGGAGAAAAAAATGGAGAAAAAGTGGAGCACCCTTTGGTACCTTTCATGTGGCACTAAGGGGTGCTTAGCTTTGTATTTAGCCAAAAAAATGAAAAAAAAATGACGTAGGGTTCCCCCTATTTTTGTAGCCAGCTAGGGTAAAGCAGACGGCTGCAGCCTGCAGACCACAGCTGGCAACCTCACCTTGGCTGGTAATCCAAAACTGAGGGCACCCCACGCTGTTATTTTAAATTAAATAAATAATTAAAAAAAAAAACACGTAGGGGTCCCCCAAAATTGGATCACCAGCCAAGGTAAAGCAGACAGCTGGGGCTTGATATTCTCAGACTAGGGAGGTCCATGGTTATTGGACTCTCCCAAGCCTAAAAATAGCAGGCCGCAGCCGCCCCAGAAGTGGCGCATCCATTAGATGCGCCAATCCTGGTGCTTCGCCCCAGCTCATCCCGCGCCCTGGTGCGGTGGCAAACGGGGTAATATATGGGGTTAATACCAGATGTGTAATGTCACCTGGCATCAAGCCCTGGGGTTGGTGAGGTCAGGCGTCTATCAGATACCCGACATCACCAACCCAGTCAGTAATAAAAAAAAATAGACGACAAACACATTTTTATTTGAAAAAACACTCCCCAAAACATTCCCTCTTTAACCAATTTATTAGATTGAAAAACAAATCCAGGTCTGCTGTAATCCAAGGGGTTGCCATGACGATCCACACTGTCCCAGTCAATGAAGAGCAGGATGTTCCCCATTGGGTGGGAGAGCAGTGCAGTGACCTGAGCTAACATCAATGGGTCAGCCCAGGTCACTGCAGGGGGGTGACAAGTGCTGCTGTCAGCGAGGTACATTACCTGCGCTGATCTCCAGCACTGCCGACAGCCCCTGTCACTGAGGTCAATGACCGGCGCCTTCACATCAAGTATCGCGAGAGGTCCGTGACGTCACCGCCAGTGTCAGTCTCGGGTCGGAAGCGATAGGTGATGTGACAAGCGGCGGCCATGGAGGACAGTGACAGCGCTGAGGTCGGGATGGCGGGACTTCATCACCGCAGGTAAGCCGAGCGGGGGGGGGGGGGGGGTTGCGTGTGTGAGAGTGTGTGTGTGTGTGCGTGTGTGTATATGTATGTATACATGCGCGGGCAGGAGGGGGCGGAGTGAGCTGAGCGGGAAGTGTGGGCTTCCTGCACGTAACTAAGATAAACATCGGGTTACTAACCAAAGCGCTTTGCTTGGATACCTGATGTTTATCTTGGTTACCAGCTTGTGGCAGGCTGCCAGCGATGGCTCCTGCTCACTGTAGCTGTAAAAAGCCCTGCTTTTTGCTGCTAGAACCGTTCTCGAACGTATCTAGAACTATCGAGCTTTTAGCAAAAAGCTCGAGTTCTAGTTCGATCTCGAACAGCCCCAAAAATCACTCGAGCCTAGAACTGGAGAACCGCGAACCGCGCTCAACTCTAGTAATAAGCTGCTTCTGTCTTTTCCCCATGGACCTTTTCCTGTTAGATTGTGGGAGTAGAAGCATTAAAACCATGTTGTAATATACAATAGCATAGGGTTAAAGCACAGGACAAAGTATCATTAGCTTGGTCGTTATTATGAGGTTAAAAATCTAGTCTATGCATTAATAAAGAGAAACCAGTTAATCAAGCCAAGATGGGTGGAAGTGACTCCACCCTCATGATTTTTCTTTTGGCTTCAGGCTTCTTTTTAGCCCACTGTATGTTCTTACTGGTATGCACAGAATATATACAGCATATTAAATGTTTGTAATAATAGGATCTGTCCCTGTTTTATACTCTAATTCAGAAGGAATGTATTTATTACAAGCCAAGTTTTATACTTCTTAGTAGATAACATTATGTTTAAATATGGTAAAGTAGCATTCTGCAACCTGTGACTTTCCTGCTGTTGGGAAACTGCAACCTCCAGCCATACCTCCTATCTAGGAGGCTTTTTGGAAAAAAAGGAGACCTCTCAGCCTCCTTTGATAGTTGCATAAAATCCAAATTTATTTCAATCCATGCATAAAAACATACGGGTCAGCGGCCGGATGCAGGCACACCAGAAGACAATGGCCAATTTGCGCACTCCGCGCTTCTACGGGTCCTTAGAATCTAAGGACCCGTAGAAGTGCGCAGTGTGCAGAACTGCCTTGGTCCTCTGGAGTGCCCTCATATGGGTGCTGACCCGCATGTTTTTATGCAAGGATTTAAATAAATTTGGATTTTATGCTGCAGTGAGTGATACTCTTTCTCTTCTCTTTTTTGGACTTAAGCTTGGACTTTCACACAGTTCAGAGTGAGCACCACCTTATAGCGTTAGTATCTGGTTCCACCAACTCTTCCACAGCGCATGACCAGGCAATACTGGTGGGGCTTGACTGCACCTGTCTTTTTGCTCCCTGGATAGTTGGGAAATTTCAAGTGATGGTTTCTTGTGTTTGAAGAGAAGGGGGAAAGGGAGTGTGAAGTGTCATGTCCTGAAAAGTGGCATGACTGAATCTGAATATATTCTGTGGCGCATTGCGTGCACCTTTAGACTGTATACTGTACTTCGCGGGTGCCAATCTTTTCAGAAATGAAAGTATGCTTCCTCTATACTTTGACAGTCGACAGCTAGACTCTTATAATTTTTACTAAGAGTTCTCACCCAATCAATTGCCTAGTTTACAAAAATTATCAAGATTCTTATGGATGTTCTGAAAGTCCAATCATCAAATTAGGTAATTGTTGAATTTGAAAAAAAAAACACCACCCTGAACATTTGGGGATGATCCCATCTTTTACAACCAGAGGTAACTTTTTGAATTTCACAATTAGTGGGGTTATTTTTGAGGGAATTGTAGATTTAATCAAAGAGATAAGGGCCTTCAGATCTTAAAGAGGACCAACCACCAGGATTTTCATATATAAACTAAAGCCAGTGCTATACTGGCGTTATCATGCTGATTTTATACATACCTTTAGTTGTGAGATCGTATGCATACTTTCATAAACATAGGCAAGTAAAGTTTGTGAAATGCACTGTTGTTTGAGGATAGGTGCAATGGAATATCTAATAGGTGGGTCGGGTTTTGCTAGTTATTCCCGCCCCTATCTGCTGCTTGTCCTTCCTCCTCTTGTCTCTGTTATTACAGGGGGAGGGAAGAGGGAGGAAGGACAGGGGGAGGAAGCACAGGCAGGTAGACAGGGGTGGGAATAACTAGCAAGAGCCAACCCAACTATTAGATATTCCGTTGCACCTATCAACAAATAACAGTGCATTTCAAAAACTTTACTTGCCTGTATTTAAGAAAGTATACGTCCAATCTCACACGTAAAGGTATGTATAGAATCAGCATGATAGTGCCAGTATAGCACTGGCTTTAGTTTATATATGAAAATCCAGGTGGATGGTCCCTTTAAGTCAATTATTTTAGCTTTAAATAAAATGAAAGATTCTACAAAAGTCTAAGCTGGAGCAAAGTTTGGAGATTTTTAGATTTAGACTTCTGCGCTGAGAAAAATTGAGTTAGTTGGGTGCATTAAAAATTAGTACATGGCCAATCCTCTAGATGGACAGTAGACACATGGTCAGATAAAGAGGAACATTTACAAATAGATTTCACTTTGAGAATCAGCCAAGTCACATAAGCTCCACCAGTTTCAATCCCACAAGGAACGTAAAGCTAAAATAAAAAATTATTAGCTTCAATTTAAAGCGAGTAATACTGGGTTAGTCCTTGGAATTTCATCTCGATGGTTGCGTCCAAGAGACAAAATCCCACTAGACTTACAATAACAACTCTTATCAAAGAACATGTTCATTGCCCTCACAAGCCTGGCAGCGACAAGCTATTTTTTCCATAATTAAGTATAATACGGATGGAATGAGAAGTAAGTTTAGAGATTGGCAATGGGCTGTTTATCCAGCAAGATGTTTTGGAAACTTGGCTAGAACTTGATTTTTGGCTACAAAAAATTCATTTGTCCATAGATCTCTCCACTTAATAAATCCCTTTAGATGATTAAATCTTCGTATTTGGAGTTGCTCTATTCATCCTTTAGGCTAGCAGTAGGGATTTGTTATAGAGAGAAGGAAACTTTTTACATGGATTTCATTTTCCCTCGGCAGTCGCATAAGCTTCGTAAATACGAGATCTGCTTTTTCATTTATGGTCAGTGAATTTCATTTCCTCTTAAGGCTGAGAAATGGCATCAGAAAAGACTGGAGATTCCAGGGTCGTATAGACAGAAAACAGAGGAGAGCGTTGTCACAAATCAAATCTGTTTCTTATGCAGGGAAAACCACCAAACCGAAAAAGGAAGGAACAACAAAATAGAAATCTGCTCTAAAATAGGTTCCTCTGTATTAGGGCAAAATGCAAACTCTGGTTCCAAAAATTTAGTGCACAAAATTTTTCCATTTTTTTTTATGGCTCACTAGACATTATAATGAGGTCTAAAGGGGGTCACAGATAGTGTACCACCACCTTTTAGACTTATTTATACATCATGTCACTAGACCCCTTATATTAAGGTAAGGAATTGGCTAAAAGGTAGGAAACAAAGAGTAGTCATAAATGGTACCTTCTCTAATTGGGCTATAGTCAGCAGTGGGGACTGCAGGGATCTGTACTGGGAGCAGTGGGCACCGCAGGGTTCTGTACTGGAAGGTGTGGGGACGGCAGGGATCTGTACTGGGAACAGTGTGGTCCACAAGGATCTGTGCTAGGACTGATTATTTTTAATCTCTTTATTAATGACCTTGTGGATGGGATTGATAGTAGTAAAGTGTCAGTCTTTGCTGATGACACCAAACTATGTAGGATATTAAAACCTGACCTTGATAGTACAATATTACAAAAAGATCTGGATAAGATGTCAGAATGGGCAGATACTTGGCAAATGAGATTTAATGTTGATAAATGTAAAGTAATGCACCTAGGACGGAGTAATCCTATAACTGCGTATACATTAAATGGAAGTAAACTCGGGACTACAGAACAGGAGAAGGACTTGGGTATTCTCATTACAAATAAGCTGAGCAGCAGCACTCAATGTCAGGCAGCAGCTGCTAAAGCAAACAAGATTCTAGGGTGTATAAAAAGAGAGATTAGATCCCGTGATCCCAACGTATTATTACCCCTCTATAAATCACTTGTAAGGCCACATCTGGAATATGGGATCCAGTTTTGGGCTCCATATTTTAAAAAGGACATTCAGAAGTTAGAGTCAGTTTATAGGCGGCAACTAGATTATTACAAGGATTGGAGGCTGCCCGTATGATGAGGAATGGAGGCCGCCCGTATGATGACAGGTTGGAAAAGTTGGATTGGTTTAGCTTAGAAAAAAGACGTCTCAGAGGAGATCTCATTTATATGTATAAATACATGTGTGGTCAATATAAAGGACTGGCACATGACTTATTCCTTCCAAAGACAATACTAAAGACCAGGGGGTATTCAATGCAAGTGGAAGAAAAGAGATTCCGACAGCTAAATAGGAAAGGGTTCTTTACAGTTAGAGCAGTCAGACTGTGGAATGCCGACCACAAGAGGTAGCAATGGCTGAGACAATAACAACTTTTATAGAAGAGCTGGATGATTTTCTCAGTGCACACAACATTGTTGGTTATAAATTATTTAGTGACGAAATGTATAATTGGTGGAGGAAGGTTGAACTAGATGGACCTAATGCTTTTTTCAACCTATGTAACTATGTACTGTGATAACACGCTCCGGGATCGCCTTTGCTGGGTTCAAAGGGCACGTATTCACCTCAGGCAGACAGCCGAATTCAAGGTGTAACTGACGCTTGGTCAGGTTTATTGCAGTGAAGCATAAACAAAAGAAAAACACCAACAAAATAAATCCTTGCCTGTCCGGCACTAACTATACACAGTGTTATCCTAACTACCAACTGGAGGGCTTCTCCCTTCCAGCTAAACCATACAAACATCAGGCACTGCTCCTCACAAGTGTCTCCTACACAGACAGGCTTACTGTGTTCCCAGGTGGAGACCCTCCCCCAACTTCCCAGATTCCTTTTACCTCCGTCCTTCACCTCCCATTAATCCATTAGTAGCCAGGTGATCCTGACCAGGCTAAGTCACATAGGACCGATACCGGGGTGAGATATACCTGCCCTCATCCACTAAACCCACATGAGTCTCACAGTACCTATGTAAATAATTTAGCTAGCATTACCTTATGTAGTTGTTCTATCCTATCTGAAAATTCATGGTAGATCATGGGTCCACATGGCTTTATATTCTATGTAGGGAGTAACCATTTCAATCAGTAAAAGTCCCGATAAGATGCATTTGCATGTAATGTATCACTAAAGTTCTCTATGGGAAGAATGACAGAAACTCCTATCAGACACAATGATGATGATTGCACAGGTCCTGACACACTGTTATAATGTAAGAGATCACAGTTCAGCCGTACTGACTTGTTATTCTTGGAGAGAGGATTCTGGCCCTAGCTGGTTATGTGATACTGTGAAGAAGCATCATGCAGTTTATAGCAGAGCATAAAGGAGTGACCTACAGGCTGAAACCTGGAATAAAGGTGGATGATAAAGGAGAAGAAAAAGGAGGTTGAAATATGTGAAGTACACTGCGTATAAGAAAAGTGAGAAAGGCTATTAGGTGGTGGGTGACGATATAGAACAAAAAAAGACTGGGAATGCTTCTTTAACAAAAAATGGAAAATGCATCAGATTTATTAATGGAGTGCGCTATTGTTTTGTAAAACAGCCAAGAGGTGTGGTATGGAAGAGAAAAACAGGTCTTGTAGGCTGCAGCAAATTCATTAAACAGCATGTGCCCCTTTGGTTAATCTGGGTATAAACTTTATTAGCCATTAGATGTGGCGACATGTCATCTCCAAGCTGTTCTCAAGCTCATTATTAGAGGTCTAATCTGTCAATCCAGGTATGTAATGACAGAACAGGGGCCCCTATACTGGTCTTCAGACTTGAGACCCTGTGCTGTCCCTTATCTCTGAGGTAGGCTTGATGGTAGCCAGGTCTGAATCTCCAGCATCACCCTGACGCCTGTCTGTGCCCTGATCTTACACGCCCTCTCCCCTAACCTTGAGGTGGACTGAAAAACACAATAACAAAACCCCACAGAAATGACATGGACAAGGGGAACGAAAATTAGTACACACTGCACCCAAACACAAAAGAGACAATATGTGTTCCAACAACAGGGGATCTTCCACACCACTCAAAATCGCAAAACAGATCACCATAAACAGGATCACTACTAAGACCGGAATAGCTGGAGCTACGCTGAAGCTATTATTGGCACTGAATAGCAAGGTCCAGAATCTTATATAGGGAGGAGATGACTGTGATTGGTAATTAGCAACCTGAGCTCCTAGGAGAGTTCCCCAGGCCAGCAGGAATTAATCCCTGCAGGACTGAAGAACAGACGACATGAAACAGCTGATGCCCAGCTCTGGCTGAACAACTAGGAGACATCAGATTGCCTGTCAGGCTCTGCACTGTGAACAGAGACCACCGCTGCTGTGACCCCTAATGTGTCTGGACCTGGACACAGCATGACAATCCTATACAACCTTATTCTGCAATAAGAAGGGCCCCTTCTGAAGGGGAGATTTCCCTGTCTGCTTTAAATACTCTGGAGGTGTTGTCAGCATTATACCTGTCACGATTCCTCTGTGCAGAGCATCTTGCACACTAGGAGATGCTCTGCTGTGTTTTCCTGGGCTACTGAGCTGGCAGGTTGATTAACTGGGCAGGATTCCATGCTGGTTCTTGGAGGTGTTAATTGCTCAGGTGTTCCATATTCTGAGTAATTGCTCTGCTTCTTTACTGAGCATGCTCCCCCAGAACCTTGCCAGTCGTACATTCTGTTTCAGTTGTTGTGCTGTTGGCCTGTGTTTCTGCTAGTGTTCTGATCTATTGTTTCTTGACCACGGACTATTGTTTTGACTCCTCTCTGCCCGCTCCCTGTTCCTGTCGTAACCTCCTGGCTTTAGATCTCGGCCTGTTACCTGACTACACCTCTGTCTACTCCCTGAATCCATATGTGTCCTCCTGTTACCACACCCCGGCTTTTCTGTTTGTACAACCTGTAAGTAGTGTCTTCATTGCAATACCGTCTTGATTGGAATAAAGATAATTTCCACCAAAAGTAACATGATCCATTTTCTGTATACATGAATCGATTTAGAGTAGCAGACGAAGTTTGGTAATTGTGTTCTTTCACCTTTGTCTATATCAGAATACTCTGTTTGTCGTGGTCAGTTTTGCACAAAGGACTTCCAAAAGTTGACCCGTATTGTCGGTCACCATTAGATTAACATCTGAGAACATAATTGTAAAACTGTTGCTTTCGTATTGATGAACTGTAGTAACAGGATGATATAAGAATAATAATCAAGCATAGAATCGGTTCTTTGCTGAGAAGATAAACAGTCACAAAGAAGATGAACTATATAGACATGTATGTGGATATATCATAAGACTGGCTGGCGGAAACCTCCAACATGTGATGCCCGAGGAGACCAGGACTGTGGTTTACCACAACAGCAGATGACTTCATAAATGTGAGAAAAAAACGAGTGAAAGGGAAGATCATGAGAGCACAGCTATCCCTTTCATACATTTTACAGATTATTGTATATCTCATGAATCCTCCAAGCATATATAAATCTTGGGTTTGGGCATTCCCATCGTGGGTCTGGGGGTGAATGACAAAACATTTTTTACCAACAGTGATGTATGGAAATTAAAAATGCCCAACCCTTCTTTCATATGACATATACCATCAATGGTAAAATCGGGACATGACCACGTACTGTATATTAATCATTTCATCCCCGAGCCTGTTTTCACCTTCCTGACCAGGTCAATGTTTTCAGTTGTGACTAGTATCACTCTATGTGATAATAACTCTAGAAAACTTCAATATTTCCCAGTGATTCTGAGACTATTTTTCATACACCTTGTACTTCATGATTGTGGTAAATTTTGGTTGATATGATTTGCGTTTATTTATAAAAAAAATATCAAAAAAATTGACAAAAATGTGAAAATTTTGTAACTTTCAAACTTTTTATCTTTATGCCCTTAAACAACATATTTAATCGCAGAAAATCATTAATAAATGATATTTGCCACAAGTCTATTTAACATCAGCACCATTTTTTAAACAATTTTTTTTTTATTAGGACGTTAGAAAGGTTAAACATTATCAAGAATTTATTATTTTTCCAACAAAATTTACAAATCTAATTTTTTAAGGGAGCACGTCACATGTGAAGTGACTTTGAGGGACCTATGTGACAGAGAATACCCAAAAGTGACACCATTTTAAAAACTGTACCCCTCAAAGTGCTGAAAACCACATCCAAGATGTTTATTAACCTTTTAGGTGCTTCACAAGAACCAAAGCAATGTAGAAGGAAAAAATAAATAAATTTAGATTATCTAGATGTTTGGTGAACACCTTGTACCCCAGGTGCTTCATAGAATTTTATGAAGTTGATCTGTGAAAATAAAAAAAATGTTTTTACCAAAAAATAGCCTTATTTTGTTTCATTTTCAGAAAGGAAACAGGAAAAAATGCACTATAATTTGTTGTGCAATTTCTTCTGAGTACATTGATACCTCATATGTGGTGGAAAACTACTGTTTGGGCGCAAGGCAGGGCTCGTAAAGGAAGGAGCGCCATTTGAATTTTGGAGGGCAAAATTGGCTTAAATAGATAGCAAACGCCATGTCACATTTGCAGATCCCCTGATGGTCCTATATAGTAGAAACCCCTCACAAGTCACTTCATTTTGGAAAATATATATACCGCTCAAGGAATTTATCTAAATGTGTGGTGAACACCGTGAACCTGCAGGTGCTTCACAGAATTTTAACACATTAAACCATGAAACTGAATAAATACATTTTTACCACAAAAATGGTGCTTTAAAGCCATATTTTTTCATTTTCACAAAAGTAACAGAGGAAAGTGGACCAAGCAATTTTTTGTAAAATTTCTCCTGAGTACAGGAATACCCCATATGTGGTGGAAAACTACTATCTGAGCGCACAGCAGAGCTTGGAAAGAAGTGAGCGCTATTTGAATTTTTAGCGCCATTTTAGGTGGAAAAGATTGCAGATGCCATGTCACATTTGAAGATCCCCTTACATGGCAAAACAGTAGATTCTTCATAAGTGAACCCATTCTGGAAACTATACCTCTCAAGGAATTCATCTAGAGGTGAAGTGAGCAATTTTAAACCTGAGCGGATTCACAGAATTCTATAATATTAGGCTGTTATGGCAATCATTGGGCCTTTGTGATCACATTGCTGGTGTCCAGATCGGGTGGAAGAAGGAGCACACTCCCTCTCCCAGCTTACTACATACTGCAATCACTATTGAACTTGGCATTTAGAGAGTTAAACAGCCAGGGGTGGTCCATGCACCGGCCCTTGCTGTGACAGCACGGAGCTTGGCTATCACCTACGTCAAGCTCCCAGCTTCTGTGTCCACATGATTGCCATTACGTTATTTTGCTGGAACCCCTCCCCTACCATGACGTAAACGTACGTCAAATGACAAGACGTGCCTAAGTGGACAACCAGTCTCACCAAATAAGAGGGTTTCGTTGACATTCATCCCATGTGTATGGCCACCTTTACGCTTTAGCAATCATTCATTGATGCTTTGAAGTAACTGGGATCATAACTTTACATTACTACCCAAGTGGAAATGAGTGGATCTTTTGTCATTCGAATTTGCTGACTTTGTCAACTTTTCACCCAAAAAATGTGAATCTTGGCAAATAAGTTTGCTTTAATTTCAGTACCTGAAAACTTTTAATTGCTCTGAAAATGTTACACAACTGTCTCGGATCCAGGTTTTGCTTACATCGGCCCAGTTCGCTGAACTTTATTGTGCTCCACTTTGTGGTTTGTAGATGGACTGGTGTTACCCCATGTGGTCCTCTACTTGGGTCATCAAGGTTCATCAAGACACACACCTGTGTCATAGTATTAAGAATTTAGTATTCCTGAGTCCTTTTTGCCGGCGGCTTCCAGTACCCCTCCTATCTATCTGTGATCTCCATGAACTCTGCTACGAGTCTGTGGTCTCAAGGAACTTTGCTACCTGTCTGTGGTCTCCAGCATGACTGTGGCTTCCAGTATTTCATATAAATGTTCCACCTTTCCTGTCCACCTGCAGTCTCCAGTACCTCTGCTCCTTGTCTCCTGCATGCCTCTCCTATCTGCTGCGCCATCACCCGTGGCCCGTGTGGCCACCTGGACTTTAGGCTTTGATGATCCACCTCCCTAGGGGAAGTTAATAGAAAATACCCATAGTGAAAAAGGGAACCCTGCTTACCATAAGAGCTTACACTCAATGGAAGAAAATTACTATACCCAGTGACTGTAATGGAAAATTACTTTGCCGTACAAATTGTGCTCCACTGGGACCCGTTGATCTGTGATGGCCCAGTACTGACCCCAAGTCAACAAAGTGTGATAATCCACTAGATGTCATAGCTGCAGGACATTATGGGTAGCCTGCATGGACACATAAAATGACATTAGTTCTCTGATGCTTGACCATTGTGGGAAATGGTGCCGGGCAAGTTTTCTTGCAAACCATAATTTGAATGTCAAAGTTTTTGCATTTGTGTGAAAACCCGAATTTCCAGAAATTCGACTCAAATTCAATCTTCCGTGGATCAATCCGCTAATCTCTTTTCACATGTATTAAGGTTTCGCCACCAATGAACATCTCAAAATTTGTAAATGTCACTTACTAATGCATTAACCACAGATTATCACATGTGTAAGTCTCCGGAATGGACCTCACCCCAGCTGCTCTTCCATTCCCTAGTTCACCAAAGGGTCATGTAAGCTTTTCATTGAGGCATGACTTCATAAACACATCCTTTATAGCATCACTATTACAAGACATAATGTCTGTCATTTAGATGTAACAATGAGCCACATATCTGGGACCTACTGCACACTTGGCATTGGGAAATCCCATTTTATGGCCATATCTTTTGACAAACGAGAACAAGTGAGGGCAGTCATTATACGTCCCTCGCTCCTTACAAGATATGTGACGGCTTTAGATTCCGCAGCTGTGGAATTTCGAATAGCTGCAGACTCCTTCCTGTGTTCCTCCGACACATGGTAGCCATCATGCTTTTAGTTTCTGAAGAAGAAGAAAAAATGATAAAGAATACCCTTAACTTGGCGCGTAGTTGACATTGGCACCGAGTATACATCAGTTCTGTCATGTAAGCAGGTGCTCATTCTATTCACAGTTGGAAGCACAATGCAAACGAGCAGCTGAGAATACAGAAGCGTACGGACCAGGTCATAAGGCAGGCAGCAGTTTTATTTATGCTCCTGGCATGTGCATCCCATTTATTTGTACCTTATACAATGATATGTAAGATATTTCACTGGTCTGAAAATTATTTTTCATCAGCTTGTATCAGTGATGAGAAATCTTTCAGAGTATTCATGATGGGACGTCATCCTTGTTGGGACATTCAGCAACTATTAATATCACTACAACATGGTGTTTTAAAGGAAATAACTGACACCCATAAACCATAAGAGGTCGCTCAGTACAGTAATAACAAACTGACATTATTAACGCAGTGCTTTCTGCTCAAGACATTCCACCTTAGCATAAGCCTGCAGCTGTTGTATATTCCAACCTGCTAAAAGTGCCATGGCAGCTGAGGTCTACACCCAGTGGTATGTTGAGGACTTCTGAAAGGGAACCTGTCAGGTGCAATATGCACTCAGAAACACGAGCAGTTCTGGGCACATATTGCTAATCCCTGCCTAAACGTCCCTGTATACACTAGCATAGATAAAGAGATCTTTAGAAAAAGTATTTCTATTACAATTACAAATGCTGATGACTCGCCCGCCCCAGGGCCTTAAGTGACTCGGGGTAGTCAGCAGTGGCGGGGCCCGACTCCGTGACCCTGCCGGAATCAATTAATGTGGCGGTGTTAGGAAGATAGTAATAGACTTTATAAAAGATTCGTGACACCACCTGTGGATTGTGGCTTTTGAGCCGTGGCTGCTGGACGGGACCTCCGGGGCTGGTGTTGTGGCAGCTGAGGTGTTTCTTGCTCCCCACAGGTGGAGCGGGTACCCCTGGGCAACTGTTTGTAAAGTCTATGGTGGATGTTGATGAGGTGCAGGAAGCAGCAGATGACACGGGGCTTTGCATTTAAAATGTTTTTACTCACAGTTGGTTCCAATACTGCAGCTGACCGGTTACCCCGTGGTGTGCCAGTATTCACTGTTCCGGGCCTCCGCCGACCCCGAGTAGTTCAAGGGTCAGTACCGGTGCACCCCTCAATGTGCCTTCCATGGCCGTCTCACTAGCGCCGACCTTCACTAGACTGTCCTGCGCCTCCGCCACCGAGCCTGTCCAAAGGGTGGCTGACCTCAGTCCTTTTATTGCTCCCCCTTGCAGGTGATGGGTGGCAGGTTGTGGCCTCGGGTGCCTGAAGCAATCTCCCGAGCCTTCGGATTCCTAAAGGGAAATGTTTTCCTCCTTTAGCCTGGGGACCGTCCCCGTTGTTGCGACCAGATTCTTCCACCCCGGTGTTCTTGGTGGAACAAGTCCACGGAGGCCTCCTGCACATCTGTGACACTCTGGAACCCTTTTCGTCTGTGTCACCTGGACCTAGCAGGGCCCCAGGGTCTTCACCAAAAACCCAAGTCTTCTCACTCCTTTCTCTCAGACTTTCTGTCACAGACCCTCTCACAGACTCCTGTCAACCATAACTTCTCTGACAGACTGTCCACACTGCCTAGTTCAAACTTGAACTGTTTTTTCCTAACTGACTCACTGACTCCTCCTACACTCCCCCTTGCCAGGCTCCACCCCTCCAGGACAGTGAATGAGACTTAAGGCCCCATAACCAGGTATACTGGTCGCTACTCCCAGCATTAATGGGGTACCTGCCTTAAACCCTGACCCAGTGTGTGACCTAACAATTGGTGTGTGCAGGTTTTGTCTGTGAACCGGTAGATGACCCCCTTCCTACTCAGAATGGGATACCACACCTCTGGCTGAGGTGCAGTACCTCTGTGGCGACAAAAGCCTCAGGGGTGTGTACCACCCCGCGGGCTCGGCTGCGACCGCTGAGCCACTCGGATCTGTGCTTGTACGGTGGATGGTGGCTCGAGCCTCTCACGGACCCGGGGGTCACGTTGCTCTGCAAGGGAGTTGGCGCTACACGCAGGAACTTGATGGGGAAGTTCCACGGCCGGGGCCGCGGTGGTTTGGTTTGGGATGTAAGTTTGTGACGCCACCCACGAGTTGTGGTGAATAGATGGACACCACCGCTGCCGTTAACTAGGCCTCCCAGGGACGGTGTTGCGCAGCTTGGTGTTGACCCCTCCGTGGGTAGGGGAGCGATGGTCCCGGGGCAGGTGCTGGAGCGAGGGAGCGGTTGCAGGCGTATGCTGGTGTGGTGCAGCGCGGTGCGCGGCCCGAAGGCACTGGTGTACTCACTATGACACAATACACTGGAGTCTCTGGTAAACCAAACGGGGTGATGAACGGGGTCCGCAGCCAGCTGCAGCTTCTCCCGGAATAGGTTGGTGGTTTCCGCCTTTCTCCTGCACCTCTTTGTATGAATGTTTTGACTCCTATGCCTAAGCAACGGTAGTCCACTCCCCGACTTGTATATGCCGTAGGAGCCCGTTTGCCCGCAGACGCTGGCCCTTTGGGTCTCTATGCCTTGGCGGTGGTTTTACCCTGTATGGTTGGGCTGTTGTCTTCTAACGGGTCTTGTGTGGGATAGGTCCTAAAGTCCAGTCCGCAATCAGTTGATTTGACTCGGCCCTGTCGGTTCAGGGCTTTGTACTGGGTCTGAGTACCCCTCCTGGTGCTCCGGTTTCCAATCGGTTCCCCGGTTCGGTACCGGCGGGCCTCCGCCCGACCCCGGTCCCTACGGTTCCACCGGCTGTAATCCCAGCTCACGCAGGAGGCCACCACCATCTGCCTCCTTGCCAAAGGTGACTGGGCTCCGACCCAGCCACCGGGGCAGTCTGTTGGCAGGCCTGGGCACAGGACTGCCCTTGAACTTGACTTCTCTCTACCCTGCTCTACCACTCGACTCCTGTTTTCCCACCTCCAGGCCTGTGAACTCCTCGGTGGGCGGGGCCAACCACCTGGCTCCGCCACCCCCTGATGTGGACATCAAACCTGGAGGGTGGTGACAAGGGTTTCTAAGTTAGCTGCTGTCACCTAGTCGGGGAGGGTTTGTGTGCGTGTGACTACCTGGGACGACCTGACTAGTCCAGGGCGTCACATTCCTCCTTGATTTAATGCAGACCGTCCGCGGGCTGCCCGTCCATCACCGGTTTATTTTGTTTCTGAAAAATAGAAAAACGGGAACACAATACAAGTATACTAACGGTTGTACAAACTTTCAAATGTTTAGCTTTTTAGATCTTCCCATACGGGAGGCACATACTTGAATGTTACGAAAGTAAAACATTTTTATTATTACAGGAAACGGGTTCAGGTCCTTCACTCACCCATCCAAACAACCTGTACCTTGATGCTGCCCCTAAGAAGTGGGCAGCACCCCTTTTCCCCAGTCCAGGAACGGGCCCAGGTGTTTTCCAACGGGACGGATGAAGGGTTTCACAACTGCCTGTTTCTTTCAGGGGCCCCACGTCCAGGGGACCTCCAACTCGGGGGATGGCCACCGGTTGTAGTGGTGGCGGGCCTTGGCCATCTATTTCCCGCAGGCCCATCCTCCAGTCTGCCTCTCCGGAGGCTGTGAAACCGGAAGGCCGGTTAAGGGAAGGTATTATTTACAAACCCAACAGTTTTTGGGTGGCCTGCAAGTTCTCAGCCTTGTCTCTAGGTAAAACGGGGCAAAACAAAGTCCCAATGGGGATGGGCAGTAGGGTCCCAACGGGGACTGTTCACTTTGGCAGCCGGGTTCCGCTGCCTTTAATCTTTTTGGTAAATCAGGTGAAAATCTCGGGTGATTAATGCTTTTTCATTCAGCTATTTACACAATCAACATATTGCACCCCTAAATGGCAGTTTCCCTGTACCTAAGTGGGGGCCTACCTAGGTTAGGGCGTGTGGACCTTCTGGGCCCAGTGTTGTCAGTGGGAGGCAGTGGGATAGAGGGGACAACCGCTCCTTCTTCCCGTGTGTTAGGTATGGCAGGTAGAGACCTACGGGGGCGCAGTATAGGTGCATCCCTGGGCGCTTAGTCGCGTGGCTTGCTCGCAGGCATTGGCGACTCTCTCTCTTCCACGGGTTATGGGAAAATTATCACGGGAACAATTACCGCGCCATTCTGTATAGGCCAGGATTTCTTCTCCCATCAGGGCTGACTTCAACTGGTGGAAAGACTCCTCCTGTCTCTCGCCCCAAACAAATGGGGGACCAGGGGCCCTCCCATTCTTGGTCTGTCCCACGAAGAGATCTTGCATGGGCGCGGCCATCTTCGTGTACCCCTTGATGAAGCGGCGGTAGTAGCCCACCAGGCCCAGGAACTGCCTTACCTCTCTCACTGTGGTCGGTCGTGGCCAGCTCTGGATGGCAGCAACCTTCTCTGGATCTGTGGCCACACCTTCTGTGCTCACCACATGTCCGAGGTATTGCACCTTGGGTTTCAGCAGATGGCACTTAGAGGGCTTCAATTTCATCCTGTACTTGGAGAGGGCTGCGAACACTTCTGCCAGATGCTCCAGGTGGGCCTCGTACGTCTTGGAATACACGATCACATCATCCAGGTACAATAGCACAGTCTCGAAGTTGAGATGCCCCAAGCAGCACTCCATGAGCCGTTGGAAGGTCCCCGGGGCGTTGCACAGCCCGAAAGGCATACTGTTGAACTCGCAGAGTCCCATGGGGGTAGCAAATGCGGTCTTCTCGCGGTCTCCTGGTGCAACCGCCACCTGCCAGTATCCACTGTCAAGGGTAGAGAAATAATTAGCAGTTTTTAGTGCAGCCAGTGACTCTTCAATGCGGGGGAGAGGTTAGGCATCTTTATGCGTTATCTGATTGATCTTCCGGTAATCCACACACATTCTCATGGTACCATCTTTCTTCCTTACCAGCACCAATGGAGCCGCCCAGTGACTACAGCTATCCCGGATGACCCCTGCCTCCTTCATGTTCCTCAACATGTCTTTGGCGCATTGATAATGTGCTGGTGGTATCGGTCTGTACCTTTCTTTAATGGGTGGATGTGTGCCTGTGGGGATATGATGTTGAACCCCCTTAATCCTCCCGAAGTCTAGCGGGTGCTTGCTGAAAACCTGCTCATACTCCTGTACTACCCTGTATACCCCGTCTTTGTGGTGTACCGGGGTAGACTCAGTGCTGACATGTAACTCCCGGCACCACTCCTCTAGTGGCGTAGGTGGGGTGTCACTGTTCATGTGGTGTGTAGGAGTAGTGGGGGTGGTCTCATGGATGGCATGGGGGTCTATGGTAAACAGCTTAGCTATGATGGCGTAGCGGGGGAGCCTAACCTCTTCCTCTCCACAATTCAGCACTCTCACAGGCGCTCTCCCCTTCTTGACGTCAATCACCCCTCTGGCTACTATTACTGTGGGCCAGTGCTCCAAAGGCGAAGGTTCCACCAACGCCGGGTAATCCCGTCCCTGGGGGCCCACTGCTGCCCTACACTAAATCATCATTTTGCTCCTTGGCGGGACCACCAAAGGGGCTGCGTCCATTACCCGCATTCCACCAATCTCTCCACCCGTCAGGTTCACTTGTTGCCGGTCCAGGAGGGCCCGGATTACATGCTGTAGGGCCCTCTGCCGACCTCCTCCTGCAGTGGCAGACAGTTGCTGCTCAACACCTCTCCCATACAGTGCTCAATCACATTGGTCCCTTGGACCACTTTCGGGTTACGGTCACTGGACTGCACCACAATCATCCCTTGGCGTTTCAGCTGGGTCCGTCCCACTGTCAGGGTCATCTCCCTGAGTCCCACTTGGGTCATAGGGAGCCCATTGGCCGCAATAACGGTCATGCTATCATCGGGAGGGGCGAGTTCACTATCGGCCCAATATCGCTGGTACAATGAATAAGGCATAGTGGTTACCTGCGATCCGGTGTCCAACAGGGCCATGGTCGGGACTCCATCCACTGCCAAGGAGATGATGGGGCGGCCTCCAACAAACCGATCTCGCCAATCAGCCGGGCCACGTAGGTCTACTCCTGAGGATTGGCCCTTGGCCTCAGGGGTCGTTTGTTTAACGGGCATCGCCTAGAGTAGTGGCCAGGCTTGTTGCACCTGTAGCACACAGGCGGCCCGGCCCATACAAATCGGTGTTCTTCCTTCGCTGCATCCAAAAGATGTCCTCTGGGCTATCAGGGAGCTGGATCATTTCCGGAGGCTTGACTCTCGGCGGGAGCTTGAGTGCGGCGATCACCCGGGCGAGGTCCTCACTCATGTGCTGTACTTTTTCGGCCAGCTCATCTCTCGCCCCGGCGGGCGCAGAAGGGGCCGGCAGGGCCAGGAGCGGGGACGCCACCGAGATGGGAGAAGATTCGGCCAGCCACGGGGCCGCGTCAGGGGCACCAACGTCGAGGGGTTGCAGGGCCTTTATGGCCCGTTCTTTCAGTACCGCAAAGTCCAGCTCCGGGTGCTCCAGGGCCCACAACCACAGCAGCTTGCGATCTTCGGCGGACCCTAGTCCCCGCAGAAACTGTTCCACTAACATCTTATTGCTGTTGGCCTCGTTGATGGTATCCACCCGCTCAGGGTTCGGAGGGCTGCCTGCAGGCGCAGGGCATAGTGTCTGATACTGTGTGCGGGTCGCTGCCGACAGTGGTAGAACTGCATCCATAGCTCGGCTTCGGTGCGGGTCTCAAATGCGGTCTGGAGCTTTTCAAAGATGGTGGTCACTGAGGCCCGGTCCGCGTCGGCTCAGGTCTCCGTCTCCTGCTCGGCCGTGCCGGTCAGCTGCCCCAGCACTACCACTGCACGCTGTCTGCCGGTCATGGCATACAGATCGAGAACCGAGCATATCTTTTTCCGGAACGCCTGTAACGTATCAGGCTTCCCACCGTACTGGGGTAACCAGGCAGCGCTGGGCACGTAGGGCAAAGAGATCGGCATTACCTGCTATCGCATTTCCGTCTTCAGGCGCCGCCACTCCTGCTCCTGACGCCCCTTCGCCGTCTCTGGTAGGCAAGGACATCTTCTTTCCGTCCCCCCTTGGTCTTTTCTTCGCACTCCACTTGCTTTCTGCACCGCTCTGCTCTCGGGGGGTGGGGTTTCACTTTTGCGCCCTTTCTGTTCAGGGAAGACGGCTCGGGCGAGAACTTTTCGCGCCAAAGATGGCAGATTCTGCATATTTTCAGTGGGACGGCGCTAACGACAATTTCAAGTCGCACTTCCACAGGTAAGTGGACGGTTAAATCCTGTTCGTGATGCCAGAAGAGTCAATGTGTACCGCCCCGCAGGCTCGGATCCGTGCTCGTACGGTGGGTGGTGGCTCGAGCCTCTAATGGACCAGGGGTCACGTTGCTCTGCAAGGGAGTTGGCACTACACGCAGGGACTTGACGGAGAAGTTCCACGGCCGGGGCCGCGGTGGTTTGGTTTGGGATGTAAGTTCGTGACGCCACCCACGGGATGTGGTAAATAGATGGACACCACCGCTGCTGTTAACTAGGCCTCCCGGGGACGGTGTTGCGCAGCTTGGTGTTGACCCCTCCGTGGGTAGGGGAGCGCTGGTCCCTGGGGCCCGGTGGAGGTGCTGGATCGTGGGAGCGGTTGCGGGTGTATGCTGGTGCGGGGCAGCGCGGTGCGTGGCCCGAAAGCACTGGTGTTATGATCCGGAACCATGGAAGACCACCATAAATCATTGGTAAAAGGTGACAAGAGCATTGGCAACTAATCTGGCCGCCATCCCCTTACTAACCATCACAACTAGAAGTAGCCGAGGGGTGAACTAACATCCTGTGCACTGCGAACCCAGCCGGAGAACTAGCTATCCTAAAGGAAGGAAAGATGAATAACTCTCTACCTCAAAAAATAGATAAAGAATAGCTAGCCCCCACATTCAAAGACTGCAGTGATATAGGAAAACACAATACACAGATAGATGATAGGATTAGCAAAAGTGAGGCCCCCACTGACTAAAATAGGAAAGGACAGGAAAGGGGCTGATGGTGGCCAGAGAAAAACCCTTCAAAATTCAAAATTCCTGATAGTACAAAAAGGCCCTCAGATCGCACTATCTGCACTCCATCCTATACCAGGCGCTCTTGTCATACCAATGAACAGAAAACAGGAATCATTACAAATTCAAAAAGCCACAAACACATGGACTAATAGGAGCAATACTCCAAACATAACTGCAGGGCGTTTCCCAGCTAAGCAACTGAGAGGGAAGATCCCTGCATCCAAATAAACTTAAAACAACCACAGCAAATGACAAACTCAGATAAGAGTAAAAGAACCAAACAAAAAACAACGAGCAAAGCACTTATCTGGGTTAGCTGTGGTATGGAGCAGGATGAAGCAGGCTGGTGAACAAAGAATAACTGACATCCGGCATAGCCTACTATCAGACCAGGATTTAAATAAGCAGAGAATTAGCAATGGAAACGCCCATTGCTCAACACACCTGGTCTCTGTCCAAACCATTCCTGGCCACAAGAGGGAGCCTCCCAGCAGCCAAAGCATAACTGACATTCACAACACACTGGTGTACTCAATATGACACAATACACTGGAGTCTCTGGTAAACCAAACGGGGTGATGAACGGGGCCCGCAGCCGGCTGCAGCTTCTCCCAGAATAGGTTGGTGGTTTCCGTCTTTCTCCTGCACCTCTTTGTATGAATGTTTTGACTCCTATGCCTAAGCAATGGTAGTCCACTCCCCGACTTGTATATGCCATAGGAGCCCATTTGCCCACAGACGCTGGCCCTTTGGGTCTCTATGCCTTGGCGGTGGCTTTACCCTGTATGGTTGGGCTGTTGTCTTCTAACAGGTATTGTGTGGGATAGGTCCTAAAGTCCAGTCCGCAATCAGTTGATTTGACTCAGCCCTGTTGGTTCAGGGCTTTGTACTGGGTCTGAATACCCCTCCTGGTGCTCTGGTTTCCAATTGGTTCCCCGGTTCGGTACCGGCGGGCCACCGCCCGACCCTGGTCCCTACGGCTTCACCGACTGTAATCACAGCTCACGCAGGTGGCCACCACCGTCTGCCTCCTTGCCAAAGGTGACTGGGCTCTGACCCAGCCACCGGGGTAGTCTGTTGGCAGGCCTGGGCACAGGACTGCCCTTGAACTTGACTTCTCTCTACCCTGCTCTACCACTCGACTCCTGTTTTCCCGCCTCCAGGCCTGTGAACTCCTCCGTGGGCGGGGCCAACCGCCTGGCTCCGCCCCTCTGGTGTGGACATCAAACCTGGAGGGTGGTGACAAGGGTTTCTAAGTTGGCTGCTGTCACCTAGTCAGGGAGGGGGTGTGTGCGTGTGACTACCTGGGACGACCTGACTAGTCCAGGGCATCACAGATGCCACCCTGACACCTCCCTATATAGAGCATGTGCCTTTACACACCCCCCTATATACAGTATGAGCCCCTCACATAGCCTCTCTACATACCGAATGACCCCCAACATAGCCCCTATATACATTATGAATCCTCACATAGCCACTTATATACAGCATAAGCCTCCACATAGCCTCTCTATATACAGTGTGAGCCCCCTCATAGTCCCTCTGAATACATTGTGAGCCCCCACATAGCCTCCTATATACAATATGAGCCCCCACAGTCTCCTAAGTAGTTTGTGAGCCTTTACATAGTCTACTACACAGGTGGTCAAAATTGTTGGTACCCCTCGTTCCCTCGTTTAATGAAAGAAAAACCCACAATGATCACAGAAATAACTTGAATCTGACAAATGTAAAAATAAATGAAAAATCTATAAAAATGAACAAATAAAAGTCAGACATTGCTGCTTTTCTGCTTCCACAGATTTTTTTTTAAAATAAAACTCATGAAACAGGCCTGGACAAAAAAGATGGTAACCCTGAAAATAATGTGACAAAAGGGACATGTTGAAACAAGTTGTGTCCACTAATTACCATCACAGGTGTCTACAATCTTGTAATCAGTCAGTGGACCTGTATATAGGGCTACAGATACTCACTGTGCTGTTTGGTGACCTGGTGTGTACTACATTCAACGTAGACCAAAGGAAGCGAATGAAAGAGTTGTCTCAGGAGATTAGAAAGAAAATTATAGACAAGCATGTTAAAGGTAAAGGTTATAAAACCATCCCCAAGCAGCTTGATGTTCCTGTGACTACAGCTGCACATAGTATTCAGAAATTTAAGATCCATGGGACTGTAGACAACCTCCCTGGACGTGGCCGCAGGAGGGAAATTGATGACAAATCAAAGAGACGGATAATACGAATGGTAACATAAGAGCCCAGAAAAACTTCTAAAGAGATTAAAGGTGAACTTCAAACTCAAGGAACATCAGTGTCAGATCGCACCATCCGGCGTTGTTTGAGGCAAAGTGGACTTCACTGCAGATGACCAAGGAGGACATCATTGTTGAAAAAAAATCATAAAGAAGCCAGACTGGAATTTTCCAAACTACATGATGACAAGCCACAAAGCTTCTGGGAGTATGTCCTATAGACAGATGAGGCAAAAATAAAACTTTTTGGCAAGGCACATGAGCTCTATGTTCACTGACGGAAAAATGAAGCATATGTAGAAAAGAACACTGTCCCTACTATGAAACATGGAGGAGGCTCTGTTATGTTCTGGGGCTGCTTTGCTGCATCTGGCACAGGGTGAATTGAATCTGTGCAGGGTACAATTAAATCGCAAGACTATCAAGGGATTCTAGAGAGAAATGTGCTGCCCAGTGTCAGAAAGCTGGGTCTCAGTCGCAGGTGATGGGTCTTGCAACAGGATAATGACCAAAAACACACAGCTAAAAACACCCAAGAATGGCTAAGATGAAAACACTGGTCCCTTCTGAAGTGGCCTTCTATGAGCCCTGACCTAAATGCTATTGAGTATCTTTGTAACGAGCTGAAACATGCCGTCGGGAAAAGGCAACCTTCAAATACGCGACAACTAGAGCAGTTTGCTCTTGAGGAGTGGCCAAAATACTTGTCGAGCGGCGCAGAAGTCTCATTGACAGTTACAGGAATCATTTGGTTGCAGTGATTGCCTCAAAAGGTTATGCAGCAAGATATTAAGTTAAGGAGGAGGAGCAGGAGAAGGAGAGGGAGGGCGCCATCATTTCTGTGCAGGCCGATTTCATGAGTTTAAATTTTTTTAAATTCTGTGGAAGCAGAAAAGAAATGTCTAACTTTCATTTGTTTATTTTCATAGATTTGTTTTATTTATTATTACTTTTGTCAGATTCAAGTTATTTCTATTTTTTTTTTCATTAAACGAGGGGTTGCAACAATTTTGACCATGTGTATATACAGTATCAACCCCACATAGCCTCATAAATAGAGCATGTGTGGTGCCCCTGAGGCTTCAGTCGCCAGAGGGTACTGCACCTCACCAGAGGTGCAGTATTCATCTCGGCTAAGGAGGAGGACAACCACAATCCTCTTGACCATTGACGGTGCTGGTCAACCACAATCCACAATCACATGTGACGCCCTGGCAAAACCAGGTAGTCACAGATGACTGTACCCCCCACCAAGGGTACAGGAATCGCCTCCTCCTTGGGATTCAACACCACATCCCACACAAAGAAACACCAGCCACAAAGCCTAGTCACCCCCCATGACATCAGGGACACACCAGTGGGCGGGACCAGGCGGATGGGAACCCCCACCTAGGAGTCTTGAGGTGTCAGGCGAGGGAACACAAGTCAGTTGAAGTTGGAGTTGGAAGTAGAGAGTCAGGGTCGGGGAGTGAGAAGCTGAAGTGGCAGAGTGGTCAAGGGTCGGAGCCCTTGGACCACGGGAGAACCAACTAGGTGGCAGACGGCAGTGCAGGGCCACAGGCGACGGAGATCCGATCGTGGAAGACCTGAAGTGGACCAGGGCAGGGTTGTAGCCCACCGGTACCGACAGCGGGAATCCGGTCTGGAGGCCGTGCACAGGCGGGGTACCTGGACCCTAGAACGAGGAAGGTTGCAAGCCCTTTGTTAATTCACCAGTGAGGAACAAGGTTCCAGGCCTTGTTCTAAAGAAAACATTTGTGGAGTAACAAAATACTCAACAAGAAAAACAGTGATTTCAATATATAAAATTAGTTTATTGAATAATTATTATAAAAGCATGCATGTCAAAATTCATAAAATAATAATAGTAATGGTACTTCAAAACACGAGGGACGATATATAAGCAATATAATAACAATAATTAGTGCACAAAGTTACTATGGAGCCGACTTGTTTGTTGTAATAAAAATGAAAAAAATAATAAAAATAAATAAAATATTTGTTTCATTCTATATCATTTTGAAAAAAAAAACATACTAGAAAAATCTTAAAATATTTTGACAGTGAAACTAATGTATCCAGGGAATAAAGATGTGTAATAAGAAAGAAATATTGTGACTGTATGAATAAAAAATAGTATTAATATTGGGAATATGTATCAATCCAATAAAAGGCCAGCCAATTCTTACAACGTGTATGTGCAATCTAAAAAAAGGAAAAAGTGAAAATATAAAAAGACACAATAGTCAAAAAACGCTATAAAAAGCAAAATTTTATATTATATATTATATTTCATTTTTTTGCTTCTATGTAATGATTATTGTATATGAATCCAAAAATTATATACTTTGTTCATATTCTCTCATTAATCATTACCATTGCGGGAACTTACCTAGAGCGCATGTGCTCCCATGGTGTAACGTCATTCCCTGAGCTCGCGGCGTATATGGTTGCTAAGTCTCCATACTAGTGACTAGCACCGCGGACTCGGGAATATTTTACTGACCGTAACACTATTGGGATCCATGCGCCGCATGTGGAGTTGATTCCTCGTAATGGCTGGGGGTATTTAAGACCCATTCCCTCTACCCTGCACATACGCCCCCTGAGGAAAAATACATTGAAACGTACGTCGGGGTAGAGGGACGACACAGCACTGCACTTTAGGTAACTACTATTGCTCTGTAGCACCTTAGCACTTTTTAATTCATTTGTTGGCTGCTTGTTTGCCTTTTTAAATTGGATATTTTTGCAGTTTTTTCCTTGCACAGCACATGTACCTTGGTCTGATCCACTGTAACTTGCACACTGCACTTTACTACGTGGAAGACCTTGCAACATTTACTGTGTTAATTTCACCTGTGCTCCTTCACTATTTATGCGGCTTTCAGCTAAATTATTTAGGCGATTTATTTATTTGTTTCCATATGATCTTTGATTAGTTAATTTTTCTTTTTACTTAGTCAGTATATACCTCTTTGATCCAGACATCTAGGAATTATTACAGTGCTATTTTTGATGATATCCGGGAGATTTTTTGCAAGTTAGCTCTATGCACTTTATTTACACATGTTTTTTATTAAATACATTAGTACTGTTTAGCACTTTGCACTTTATTTTTCATTTTTGTGCCATTTTAGCCAATTGTTCACCAATCTATTATTGTGAATTTAGAGTCATTAATCTTATACACCAGTCACTTTGTGTTTTTTCTACATTTTTTTTACACTGATTTTGCTTTATATAGCGTTTTTTGACTATTGTGTCTTTTTATATTTTCACTTTTTTACTTTTTTTTAGATTGCACATACACGTTGTAAGAATTGGCTGGCTGGCCTTTTATTGGATTGATACATATTCCCAATATTAATACTATTTTTTATTCATACAGTCACAATATTTCTTTCTTATTACACATCTTTATTCCCTGGATACATTAGTTTCACTGTCAAAATATTTTAAGATTTTTCTAGTATGTTTTTTTTTTTTTTCAAAATGATATAGAATGAAACAAATATTTATTTATTTTTATTATTTTTTTCATTTTTATTACAACAAACAAGTCGGCTCCATAGTAACTTTGTGCACTAATTATTGTTATTATATTGCTTATATATCGTCCCTCGTGTTTTGAAGTACCATTACTATTATTATTTTATGAATTTTGACATGCATGCTTTTATAATAATTATTCAATAAACTAATTTTATATATTGAAATCACTGTTTTTCTTGTTGAGTATTTTGTTACTCCACAAATGTTTTCTTGAATTTTGTTTACAGTGAATACTTTTTTCAGACCTTGTTGTTAACTTGTTCTAAAGAAGCCCAGAGAGCGAAACGTAAGCCCAACGCGGGGGATAGGGTGTCCGCCAGAACCCACTGAAATCCCAAGGCTCAGATTTTACGGGCAACGGCTCCCTCTGTATACAAAGCCACAGGGGAGCGTATTTCTCCCATTCCAAGTGGGTTAAATCAACACACAGCAAGACACAAGTGCAGGAGGAAGGGTCCCTACCTTGCTAACCCATGTGCGGGACCAGCACACCTCTCCAACGGCAACCGGCATCCGACCTTGGTTTACAGTACAGACCTGTGTGGATTATTCTTAATCGTGAGTACATCTGCGTCATCCGGTCCAATTTGCCGACGGCGCCCCAGCACTGCTCCCCACCGACACCTGGGCCCCCGGGACTACACCTCCCCTACCCGTGGAGGATATACCATCTTGCTGCCCAACACCATCGGTCCCGGGCACCTGCACAAGAGGCAGCGGCGGTGTCACCATCCCATCACCGCAACCCACGGGTGGCATCGCAAACAAAAACTATCTCCCCTGTAAATACCCCCTTTCACTGTTGCGAGGACGGGTGGTTGCACGAGCCCCGGGTACGGTCACAACTCGAGCCCCCGACATGATCCCGTATCCGAGCACCCCGAGCAGCCCCTTTGCCGTGGCGCGGCACCTGTCCGCGACACACATATGGCTAGTTGCCCTCTCACCGGGACTGGGTTAGGGTAGGGTCATTTCGGATGGTCACCTTATCGACTGGGGCCTCCTACCCTCTAGCTCAGGAACCCGGGTGGGTGGAGCGACTGTTCTGGGGAGCAAGACAACACATACTGTACAATCAGTTGAGAAACCACCGGGAACCAAGTGAAACAAAGGAGAACACGGTCACTGAGGGGAGAGTGCTTAGCCCCCTCAGGAACAGCGCACACCTCAAGGTGCCGAAACCTAGCCTGGTGGGCACTGCAAGTCCCGCCAGCAGAATCCGCCAGGCAGAGGATTTCAAGTCTTCTTGCCCACTCACAGCGCGTGGTGCAAAGCAGCACATAGAGCCATGAGTCGTGACCATAGGGCGGCTCCATCTATGGACTCACGATGCCTGCTGTACGGGACGGGGAACCAAACAAACCCCAAGGACTCAGGTCCCTGTGTAGTTTCAAGTCGCAGGGACTCACACAACACAGCGCAGGAATGAAGGACTCACTGAACCAAACACCGGTCCTGGCCTCTGAACTATCCGGGATCAGCTGGAGCCCATCACAGCGGAGTCCAGCAGTCCAACGGCAGGAGGAACTCAGTGAGTAAACAACCTAAACTGAAACCGCTGTGTCGTCTAATCCTTCCCGCACCCCGCGCTCCTTCATTAGAGTGGACTACTACTCCCCACATCCTCCCAGGTGCCTAAGCTCTGCCTGTGGAGAGCTACACCATCTGAGCTGCGTTATAATTCACCCCGGAGAAGGCATCCCGCAGCGGTGGCTAGTACCTGGCCGCACACCACAGGTGGCGTCACGAATAACTACTACTCCCATCATTTTTCCCATCTCCCCATCTTGATTGATACCGACGGGGCCACGGAACCGGGCCAGGCCGCTGTGACATCCCCATACTGGCCCAGTGGACGAGTAACCCTCAACCCCAAGGGAACTCGTGGGCGCGTCACATGAGCCCCACAACACTTCCTATATTCTGTACAGTAAATATATGATGGTCAGTCATTTCTATCACCTCAATGAAAATTTCCCTTGTCCTTTGTTGGTTTCTATTTCTACTCCATGCCTTCTGTTTCCAATGCTTTATGTATCCTTATTAGGGTATGTGCCCCTGATCAGAACTCACTGCGTCCTGGACTCAGCAGGTCCTGACCTGCGGGTCCGCGAGTCTCCTCCGCAGGAGACCGCAGCGGCTTGTACCCATGAACAGGATTCAGTGCGCTGCGGTCTCTCGCTTGTGTTGTCCCTGAAAAAACAAGCACAGTGGGCACGGGATTTCAAGAAATTCTGTCCAATATGCTTATACTGTACAACGCAACATTTTGGACGCAGCGAAAACACACTACATCCAAAACACGGCAAACACTGATCATGGGCATGCCATAGAAATGAGAGAACTGTAAAGTTTGGAGTTCATACTGAAAAAGTGTTCGGGTTTGGGTACTTCATGCTAACCACTCAATGGAGCATTAAGGTGTTCCAATACACTCATTGCTCGGCCAAGTGTGAACCGCTTTAAGTCTCTGAATGACTTTCACTGGGGGTAATAACAATGTTTTTGGATGTAGTGTGTAAAAAAAACCTCGCCCTCGACCAGTCTCAGGGGCGCTACATTCCCCCAGAGCGAAACGCAGTACTCCAGGGCTGCAAGGAAAATTACACCGCAAATTTTTTATATATAAACAATTAACATGTCGACTCTTACCGAGACCAAGTAAAGGAAAGAAAGAAGCAGGATGGTAAAGAAGAAGAAGCAGGAGAAGAAAAAGAAAGCAAAAAGAAATATTTGCATCAATCAAGCAACTTTGAAAACAAGTCCTTAAACGCTCTGGAACGAGAAGTCTTTCTGGGAGTGGGGCTGTTTCTCGTGACCTTTCTGGGCTCCGCCCATGATGGCACGCCCCTTCTTCCTCCCGCACCAAGATGGCCAATGGCGGGCAAACAGTTCTTCTACAGTCCATAAAGCACACAACATTAAACTTCAGTTTGTGCCACCAGATGGAAAGTTCTTTAAGGCACGCAGTACCCGTGGTTGTGGGCACGATCACCCTACTCGCAGTACCAATTGTAGTGTACCACGGGGCCTTAGGGTATTCGACACGGGGCCAGTGGTTCCTTGGGGTAGCTGTAACTGGCCTGACCCGGTTCTGTGACCCCGTCAGCTGCATGTTAAACAAAAACAGCAAACAAACAGTACAGATGGGATTGGAAGAAGGGTGACAGGCCCCTGGGAAGCGTGTCACCAGTTGCAGCGGTGACTGGGGTTTTGGCCTCCTCCGCCGCCGACCCTTTCTGCGACTAGTCCTCTCCCAGGGGCAGTACTGGATAGAGAATGGGGATACTTCGCAGCACCATCCATGGTATTAATTAGCTGCCACTGCACAGTCTCTCTCCGGGGCAGGTGTTAGGTGCAGCCAGGATGCTATCGCTCACCACAGGCAGAGCGGGGGACCCCGGGAGGTTAGTAAAAACGGGGGCGGCATTCCACGGGAGCACCAGAGTGCAGGGCAGTGGCAGCTACTCACAGAGTCACCAGGTGTGAGTTCCAGCCACTTTATTTACTGGCTCAGGTGGTATCGCACCCAGGGTGCTGGTCCTCACCGTCAGAGACTCTGGTCGCTTCCCGGGCAGGTCAGAGGCTGGATCCGGTTTGGTAATCTGTGACCTTTCTCCTCTATGCACAACTCTGTACTCTCCCCCAGTCCTGGCCCGTACAGGACGGCAGCCTGGGCCTCTCGTGGTTTGGACCTGTCACATCTCCCCAGGTTCCCTTTTTGCAAGTTGTTATGACGACCTGGGTCTGCTAGGAACTGGCTAAATCACTTCCTGACTGTGTTTGTAGAAACATTGTTAACCCTTTCCTAGTGACTGCTTCTCCCTGCTGTATGGTGGTGTGAGGTGTGTGTAAACTTACCAGATTAACATCTTGACCTGCTCGGGAAGGATATAGTGATATACCCTGTAGCGACCAGTCTCAGGGGCGCTACATGTTCATTATTGTTTTTCATAAATGGATCATTAACTACATAATTTAAAAAGCTTCTAATATACTTTGCAATGTGAAAGACATACAGGACACGGCCTGTTATCCGTGTGCTGTATATGTATCTTACGGTCACATAGACTTGGATTGGCCCTTCTCCTCCGTTTTGCTGGAAAACACGGACATGTGAATAGCACAATAGGTTATAATAGGTACTTGTGATATCAGTGAAAATAAACAGATACAACACGTGCATGTCACACACAGGTCTGAATGAAGACTTAGAGGGTGGATTTATGGATTTTCTATAATATGGTCTATATAGCGGTAAAGAGAATCAGCTGCTTTTCCACACACACAATTTACCAAAGGTCTAATAAGAACATTCCCTTTAAATGTTATAAACAGATCACGATCAAAAGAGTCTTCTCTTTCAACCAGGTGCAGTGACTTGGTGCTGCATGTCAACCCTCCGAGTACCTTGATCCAAAGACTAGAGGCATCCACAAAGGAACAATTAGCCAGAACGTCATAACGTCATCAATCTGGTTGTGTATCATCTTGAGCCAAAACTTAAAGAGATATAATAGAACGGGGACTCTATTAGTATACTATTACTATTCATGGAAACTGAAATGTGAGTAGCTTCCAAGTTGTCTATTTACTAAGAACTTCTTTTATGATTTGGATCCACCTAGAAACACGACCATTGTATTAAGCCATTGTATGACAAGCAAAACATTGTGCCGAAATGAAAAATAAGATGAAGGAACATAAAAACCGTAAGGGCGACTGTAATGGGCCTGAGAAATCAAGAACACTCAACACTGCCCATTAATGAATTGGGTTTGATCCAAAAGATAACAGCTGGATTCACATACCCCTCCTCGCGAGAGGGTCCTCTTCATCTCTGGACACCATCTCACATGATGTCCTGCCATTGGTCAAAACCAGAACATTTTGTGCAGCAGCAGTACCAAAAAATAAAGGGGACTTATGAGCAAAGAGCAATGATGTGCATTGATGGTGCCCAGCCAAATGGGTCATGACTATGTCCCTGTATGATTACAGGGTTTACTCTGGAACATCTAACTAGTACACCTGAAGATTGTAGTTGTGTGGTGCCAGGGTGGTGAGAAAATGTATCAAGCTTATTGTACCTTTGAGTGGCATGTGATTTGGACTGGTGGTGTGACGCCCCTGAGGCTTCAGTCGTCACAGGGTACTGCACCTCATTTAAGGTGCAGTATTCATCTTGGGTAAGGAGAGGGTTAATCACCGGTGATTCCACATTTCACCTCACATACAGTTAGGTGCTTTTCCACTGGGATTGGCCGAGGGTAGACAAGGGGGTGGCCATCATGAGACATTGGACTTTCCCAGTCATTAGGACAACCACCTGGGGGGCGGGCGCCACTTGGGGTAGAAGAAGGAGGAACCTTCACACAATCTTCAGTCAAGTCGGGACTACAGTTCTGGCAACACGACACCACTTTCTTCCTTCTTTCTTCCTTCACGGGGCCTGTGGCTTGGAGCGAGAAGCTCAACCCGGGTTCCTCACTTCTACAGAGGCAATCCTTAGCCAAAAGGTATTTGGAAATGTCCTTTCCTATGTCCAACTTAACCGGGATCGACTGGAGCCCATCACAGAGATGACCGGCACCTCCAGACACCTTATGGACAGTGAGTAAACATCTGGAACTACAACCACTGTGTCAGCCCTTTATTGCCGGCACCCCGCACTTTGGTGCCAACGGCCACTACCACCACCCTCATCCTCCCTGGGGCCTAGCTTCACCTGCGGGAAGCTGAACTATCCTAGTTGCGACACCATTCGCCTCAGAGGACGGCGACCGCAGCGGCAGCTAATCCCTGGCCGCATACCGCAGGTGGCATCACGAGACAACTACTACTCCCAATATCCTCAACCTCGTCACCCATCCTCATCCCATCATCCATCCCCTCTTTTGGTGTATACCTCGGGGCCACGAAGCCGGGCAGGGCCACCCGTAACCATCCCAGGTGGGCATCCCAGACCCGATATCACTGGCCTGGTGACAAGTATTTAACCCCTGCCTCGTGGGTGCTACAGTGGCACTGTGCCTAAGAGGAAGTGTCAGAACACTCACAGGTCTGTGTTTCTTTCCATCTGGGGTCAGTTGCAGAGGGCAAATTAACATGGTGAGAGCTAAGTTACCTATGAATAGTCAGCAACTTGTAGATGCAGGATGGGCACCTTCCAGAGTGCAATATGCCACTTTAGGCTTCAGCCTCAGAGGTGAGCTTGCCTCTATTACTGTCCCAGGTGTGGACATCCAGTTGGCCAACCATAAATTAGTTTATTCAGCATCAAGTATATGGAGGCAGCAGAGGTGGCTTTTCCTGCGGAGTGTAATGTGCCACCTCAGACTATGTCACTGGAGGGTAGTTTACCTCTCTGTCCTGGGCATGGAAGGCCAACTGCAGGTGGTATTTTATTTGTGATGATGTTGTCTTGTATTTCATAGAAAGCAAATTATAAAATGCGCACAGCACTCCAATAGGGGCACTCAGATAAGGCAATATGTCCAAGTGTAGACATCAAAAGAAATTCCAAGGAGTCAACTTGGTAATGTTTTTGGTATTGTCATTGTATTAAGGGAAGGATCAGAGCATGTAGAGCAGTCTTTCCCAGCCTTTATGACCTTGAAAATCATGTTCAATCTTTGAGAGAGGGTCGCGAGCCACATCCAGCTCTGACAGAGGGTAGAGAGCCACATCCAGCTCTGACAGAGGGTCGCGAGTCACATCCAGCTCTGACAGAGGGTCAAGAGCCACATCCAGCTCTGACAGAGGGTCACGAGCTACATCCAGCCCTGACAGAGGGTAGAGAGCCACATCCAGCTGTGAGAGAGGGTCGCGAACCACAACCAGATGTGACAGATGGTGAAGAGCCACAACCAGCTCTGACAGAGGGTAGAGAGCCACATCCAGCTCTGAAAGAGGGTTGAGAACCACATCCAGCTCTGACAGAGGGTTGCGAGCCACATCCAGCTCTGAAAGAGGGTTGAGAACCACATCCAGCTGTGACAGATGGTCAAGAGCCACAACCAGCTCTGACAGAGGGTAGAGAGCCACATCCAGCTCTGACAGAGGGTCGCGAGCCATATCCAGCACTGAAAGAGGGTTGAGAACCACATCCAGCTCTGACAGAGGGTCGTGAGCCACATCCAGCTCTGACAGAGGGTAGAGAGCCACATCCAGCTCTGAGAGGGGGTTGCAAACCCAATACAATTCTGACATAGGGTCTAGAGCCAAATCGAGCTCTGATAGAGGGTTGCGAACAACATCCAGCTCCCTCATCCCTTACAGTGAGACCCAAAGCCCTCATTATCGGTATAATGACAGCCAAAGCTTCTCCACGGAAATCATACTGAGATCCCCAAGATCAAACGGGATCCTAGTGTACTCCCATCCAGATCTGCTCTTGTGTGTGGAGTTACACACAAAAGTTACCATCTGCGGACTTGCTCTTCATTGGTGTTTGGTTGACTAGGTGCTTATGCACTAAGCTGGTAGACAGCCCGTGAGCCACACATAACGGGCTTGTGAGCCACATGTGGCTCCTGAGCTACAGGTTGGGGACCCCTGGCTTTTCTGTAATGATCTATGCTGTTTAAACCTGGCGTGTTACACAATCTTGTACGCTTAAAAAAGATCTATGGTAGGTTGAAATGTTGCATCTATGGCAGAATATAAAGAAGCCTTTGGATTTTTTCACCTGACGTTGGACGCTGTCTATTAGTTTTGCCTATGTATTTCACAGAAAGTCAGAGACCCAATGGTTTCCAATATCAAATCCACATACCAAAAGCATAACAATGAGGTTAGATGGAAAATATACTGCTTGGTTGTGAAGACTTTATGCACAGTAACTAATCCTTAGATAATTGCACTAGACAAGATTTCGCAAATATGGAAACGTCTGCTCGAATTTAAAGGGGAAGGAAGCGCCAAGCCATTAATGTGCTACCATTACAATGAATTCTGTCATACAGCCAGGGGCTTTCTTAACTTAACAATGACTAGTAAACATCTAATTGTTACATTTAAACAAATTAAAGAGTTTCTAGAACTGGAAGAAAGTCAATAATGATACAATACCCAAAATAAAGCTTACAATGCACATGAAAGATAATCATCAACATTGTTGTATTTAGAGGAATTTGTTCCTTAAAGGCATTTCACCAAATTTATCATTTTTTTTTTCAATTATTCATAGCATAGAGGATAACGTGTTAGCAAATGGGACTCTGCAGAACCCCGTCCCTATCTGAAAGGAACAGAGGTGACCCATGTCCATTCATTATCTAGGAAACAGGTGGCTATCTCCAGCAATCACATAGAGAAGGAATGAAGCAGAGAGCTGCCTGTCTGACCTCAAGATTCATTGGACCTCTGTCCTGTCCTCAGGATCGGTGAAGGTCCGAGACGGTCACATTAGGCTTCTTTCACACCTTCGGTTTTTGCCATCAGGCGGAATACGGTGAAATGGAAAAAAAACGGATCCGGCGCCTGTACCAGTTTTCTCTCATAGACTTGTATTAGTGCCGGATTGTGTCACATGGCCTCGCGTTTCATCCGGCGTGCGCCAGATCAGGCGAAATTTGTCTGTGCGGCCGCCGGAAGGAACGTCTCAAGCAACGTTTTTCTTGTGACCCGCAAAAAAATGGAAGATGACGGATCCGACGCCGCCCGTGTTTTCTTACAATGGAAGCCTATGGGGCAATGGATCCGTCGTGATCCGAAAACAGATGGAATCAGGTGACGGATCTGTTTTTTCTTTCTGGGCATACAAAGAACTTTTGTATCTATCTCTCTCTCTTTTTCTCTCTCTCTCTCACTTTCCCTCTCTCTCTCACTCTCTCCTTCTGTCTTTCTCTCTCCCTGTCTCTCTCTCTTTTTCTCTCTCTCTCACTCTCCCTCTCTCTGTCTCTCTCCCTCTCTCTCTCTGTCTCTCTCCCTCTCTCTATCTCTTTCTATCTCTCTGTCTCTCTCCCTCTCTCTTTCTATCTCTCTCCCTCTCTCTCTGGTTCTCTCCCTCTCTCTATCTCTTTCTATCTCTCTGTCTGTCTCTCTCTGTCTCTCTCTCCCTCTCTCTCTGTCACTCTCTCTCTCTCTCTCATACAATATGCGTTCTGACCTATAAGCAGTAGCATGTGTGGCCTAATAACCCCTTCCTGCCCATCTCTGTGTTGTAATAATGTGTATTATGCATGTAAAAAAAAGTTTTCTATTTTACATATTCCTTATGTAAATAGAATAGGCTCTAGTACCCTGGGCATCGCATCGCAGCGTGGGTGTTTGCATGCTTTCCGTGGTATCACGCCCCTGTGGGTGTGATACCATGGATTTACATGAGTGTTGTCACCGTCAGTTCCTGGAGATCCCACGCGTGCACACTTACCATTCCCGCAGCCTTCTTATCCGGGTGTTAAGCGGGCTTTACACGAGACGATAGATTGTGCGATATGTCGTCGGGGTCACGGTTTTCGTGACGCACATCCGGCATACCGCATGACGTCGTCTCGTGTGACACCTCCTAGTGACGCAGTATCGCTCACAAATCGTGAGTCGTGTACTCGTCGCTAGGTTTCATAAAATTGTTTAATTAAAATGGCGGCGGTTGTTCATCGTTTCCGTGGCATCACACGTTGCTCCGTGTGACACCACGGGAACGATGAACAGCAGCTTTACCTGCGTCCCGCAGCACCCAACGGCTTAATAGAAGGAAGGAGGTGGCCGGGATGTTTACATCCCGCTCATCTCCGCCCCTCCGCTTCTATTGGCCGCCTGCCGTGTGACGTCGCTATGACGCCGAACGTCCCTCCCGCTCCAGGAAGTGGACGTTCGTCACACACAGCGAGGTCGTTCGGATGGTATGTGTGACGGGGGTTAAACGAGTTTGTGTGCCATGGGCAACTAATTGCCCGTGACGCAAAAACGACGGGGGCGGGTACGATCGATTGTGCTATCGCACAATCTATCGTCTCGTGTAAAGCAGGCTTTAGATTGTCGGTATAAGACACGCTCTGTGCATGATCAGAGTCTTTGCCAGTGTAGCAAAACAGAACTAAACATGAAATTTTGCAATCGTGTTTTTTTTTTTTATTTACAGCATTCATTTTTACCATAAAACTGATTTGGCAGTATGATTTTCCAGGTCAGTATAACTATGTAGATATGAAATATTTATAATTTTTGTTTTATTTAAGTGGTGAAAAAAAATTCTGAAATTTTGAACAAAAAATTTTAATCTTGCTTGTTTCATGACTTTCCGTGAGTTGTAACATTCTCATTTGTGATCTGGACTCCTGTAAGGGCTTGTTTTTTGTACCCCAATCTGATGCTTTTATTGATATTATTTTGAGGCATATACAATATTTTGATTGTCTGTTATTACATTTTTTTCTGTTGTTGCAGCGGCTGAAAAACTGCAATTATTTTTTTCCTAGCCTCGCTTTTTAGCCTTCGGATTATTTTATTTTATATCTTGATAGATCGGACATGCCTGAATGCAGCGATACCAAATATGTGTATTTTTATGTATTTTTTTATTTTCGCTGGGGCAAAACGGAGGTAATTTGAACTTTTGGGCTTTTTTTTATTATTTTCGTATTTTTAAAACTTTTTTTACTAATCTTTTTAGGGGATTTGAAGCTGTGATTGTCCAATCACTTGTGTTGTACATCAGCATCAGCACCACACTGTACAGCAGAAATCATGATCTTCCCTTGAATGCCAGCTCACAGCCACCTTCAAGCTGGTCCCCGGCTGTCAAGTCAACCCATCGGTGCCCCACGATGCTTTTACAGGAGTGCCAATGGAACAGGGGAATTTACCCGGCCCCCACCGATGCGTGTAATTTAAGGCTACATGCGAACGATGCAGCTTTTTCTGCACACAAACTGCAACCAAAACTGCAACCAAAACTGTACCCAAACTGCAACCAAAACTGCACCTTGTCAAAGAGAGCCTGGAAATGTAAAAAAAAAAACCCCGCTTGTAATGTAAGTGCGTTTTTGGTGCGTTTTTGATTCATTTTTTATGTGTTTTTGGTGCTTTTTTGGTGCCAAAAAAGCACCAAAAACGCAAGTAAAACACAAAAAAACGCATTAAAAATGCACCAATTTGATAGCATGCGTTTTTCCTTGCGTTTTCATGACAAATGTTGACAAAAACGCAAGTTAGAATGAACATGCTGCTTTTTTTTTGTCACAAACTTTTGTAAAAAAAAAACTACAAATGTCAGAAAGTTCTGACAACAAAACTGCACCAAAAAGCGACAAAAACGCGACAAAAAATGCAGCGTGCGCATGTAGCCTAACTGCTCCTAAATGGCTGACATGTGCAGGGAAAGAGACGGGCTGGCATGCTACCGGGCATCAAAGCAAGGGACAAAACAACTGGTGAACAGTTGTAGTTGATAGTACATCATAGATCGCTAAGGGGTTATCATTGGTTGCTTGGAATTTATAGTTCTGAAGCAAACAAAACAACGATTTCATCTTTGGAGTATAATATACATCCTACGCCATATGACCTGGTCTCCACAGTCACCAGACCTGAACCCAATCGAGATGGTTTGGGGTGAGCTGGACCGCAGAGTGAAGGCAAAAGGGCCAACAAGTGCTAAGCATCTCTGGGAACTCCTTCAAGACTGTTGGAAAACCATTTCCGGTGACTTCCTCTTGAAGCTCATCAAGAGAATGCCAAGAGTGTGCAAAGTAGTAATCAAAGCAAAAGGTGGCTACTTTGAAGAACCTAGAATATAAGACATATTTTCAGTTGTTTCACACTTTTTTAAGTATTTCATTCCACATGTTTTAATTCATAGTTTTGATGCCTTCAATGTGAATCTACAATTTTCAGAATCCTGAAAATAAAGAAAACACTTTGAATGAAAAGGTGTATCCAAACTTTTGGTCTGTACTGAATATATACGGCATGCCCAGTGCTCAAACGAGTATCCCTGGTGCTCGAGCACCATGCTCGATTCCCCTCTCAGCATGTTTGGCAGCTGTTTTTCAGACACTAAACTTGGCAATACTGTGATTGGCTGGCTGCATCACATTATCAGGTCAATATGAGAACTGGTGATGTGCCGTTCGGCTCACTCTTCCCCAGAAACAGTGTAGGGAGAGCTGCTGGAAAAGGAATAGTGTATTAGAGGGATTATTGGCTTACATTGCTTGCTACTGCAGTGTAAGAAATCTATTCTATTCTGTCATAAAACAGCTGTTAGCTGAATTTAGAGTAGGGCTTGCTAGATAAGGCATAGTGTATTAGAGGTATCTGGGCAGGATATATAGTCTTACAGTCCTTGCCGCTGCAACAAACAAATGTTTTCTATTTTCTAATAATATTGCTTTTAGCTGCATTTAGTGTAGGGAGAGCTACTGGAGAAGAGATAGTGTATTAGAGGCATCTAGGCAGGGATTATAGAATTACAGTCCTTGCTGCAGCAATATAAAACCAAAAATACTTTTCAGACCCTTAACTTTTTTTTTTCTAGTCCCTATTAATCACGCTCTTAGCTGCATAGCTAATTTAAAATGCACAAGGCATGCGGTAAGGGACAAGGAACTGGACGTCTCACTGATTGTGGTGCATACGGAGGCTGTGGGCCAGGACAAACTGTGCCTGCTGCAGAAGCACAACAAACACATTCATTGTCTAGACCAGGGGTGGGGAACCTCCGGCCCGCGGGCCGTATGCGGCCCGCGACGACTTTTTCTGCGGCCCCCGGGCTGATTCCCAGGGACTGCAGTGCTGGGGCGGCAGCCGCATCTTACTGGCTACTGGCCCTTTAAAACCCCACACAGCGCGTTCAATGCTGAACGCTGCATTTCCTATACCTGAAAGACTACGTCCCCACGCTGGCACTGCCTACGTGAGGACGTACTTTGTAGGTGGGGTCGGCGTGAGGGGCGCTAAAATCAAAAGGATAGGATTGACTGCCAATCACCCCCCCAGGTCTTACTGTGCCGGCAGCGCTCTGTGCCCAGCGGCGGTGGCTCCCTGTGCCCAGCGGCGGCTCCCTGTGCCCGGCGGTTGCGGCGGCGGCTCCCTGTGCCCGGCAGCGGCGGCTCCCTGTGCCCGGCGGTTGCGGCAGCGGCTCCCTGTGCCCGGCGGTTGCGGCGGCGGCTCCCTGTGCTCGGTTGCAGCTCCCTGTGCCCGGAGGTTGCGGTGGCAGCTCCCTGTGCCCGGTGGTTGCGGCGGCAGCTCCCTGTGCCCGGCGGTTGCGGCGGCGGCTCCCTGTGCCCGGCGGCTCCATGCCCGGCGGCTACCTGTGTCCGGCGGCTGCTCCTCTCTGTGCCCGGTGTCTCCCTATTCCCGGCGGTTGCGGTGGCGGCTCCCTGTTCCCGGCGGTTGCGACGGCGGCTCCCTGTGCCCGGCGGCTACCTGTGCCCGGCGGCGGCTGCTCCTCTCTGTGCCCGGCGGCTCCCTGTGCCCAGTGGTTGCGGCGGCGGCTCCCTGTGCCCAGCGGTTGTGGCGGCGGCTCCCTGTGCCCGGCGGCTCCCTGTGCCCAGCGGCGAAGGCGGCTGCTCCTCTCTGTGCCCGGCGGCAGAGCCCTCCGTGCCCGCAACCACCTCCAGCGCTCTGTGATCCCAGCCTCCCCCAGTTCTCTAACTACCTCCAAGCTCATCCGAGTCTGCCTGTGCCCCCAGCGCTCTGTACCTCCAGTGCTCTGTGCCCCTCTTTCTCCCCAGTGTTCTGTGCCCCCCCAGTCTCCCCAGTAATCTGTGCCCCCCCATTGTTCTGTGCCTCCCTCCAGTCTCCCCAGTGATCTGTGCCCCCCCAGTCTCCCCAGTGATCTGTGCCCCCCCAGTTTTCTGTGCCCCCCCAGTCTCCCCAGTGATCTGTGCCCCCCCAGTGTTCTGTACCTCCCCCAGTCTCCCCAGTGATCTGTGCCCCCCAGTCTCCCCAGTGATCTGTGCCCCCCTATGTGTTCTGTGCCTCCCCCCAGTCTCCCCAGTGACCTGTGCCCCCCAGTCTCCCCAGTGATCTGTGCCCCCCCAGTGTTCTGTGCCCCCCCAGTCTCCCTAGTGATCTATGCACTTCTAGTGATCTGTGCCCCCGTCTCCCCAGTGATCTGTGCCCCCCTAGTCTCCCCAGTGATCTGTGCCCCCCCCAGTCTCCCCAGTGATCTGTGCCCCCCCAGTCTCCCCAGTGATCTCTGTGCCCGGAGCCTCTCCCAGTTCTGTCTGTGCCTTCAGCCTCTCCCATTCTTCTCTGTGCCATCTGTGTCCCCAGCGTCCCCCTGATTTGTCTGTGCCTCCAGCCTCTCCCATCATTCTCTGTTCCCCCAGGGCTCTCTTGTGTCCCTCCGGCATCCCCCAGGGCTGTTTGCTCCCGGCTATTTATATAACCCCAGCAATGTTTGTGCCCCCCAGCTATGTCTGTGTCACCAAGTGATGTGTATATACCCCCAGTGAAGTCTGTGCCGCCCAGTGATGTATGTACCCCCAGTGACGTCTATGCCCTGCTGCTTCCCTAGTGATGTATATTCCTCCCCAGCAATGTTTATGCCCCCCCAGCTATGTTTGTGCTCCCCATCAATGATGTATGTATCCCCCAGTGATGTATGTACCCCCCAATGATGTCTATGCCCCCAGCCTCCCCAGTGATCTATATTCCTCCCAACCCTCCCCTGTGATGTATATACAGCAATCCCAGCCAACTCAAACCTGGAAAAGCAGTTGTGAAAAGCAAAAAGATCAATATCGCCTAATATTACAGCTGCACCAAAGAGTAGAAGCTCCAGCCGCCACAGTGAGTTAATTGTTTGACCAAATATATTAGGGTAATTTTGAAGTTGATAATTTTGTGCGGCCCCCGAAGGTTGGTAAAAATTTCCAAATGGCCCCCGGCAGAAAAAAGGTTCCCCACCCCTGGTCTAGACCTATCATCCTGTCCCATTTTGCAGAAGGGCGCAGGACACCACTGTTGAAGCCAGAACAGTGTGAACAGGTTGTTGGTTGGATGGCATATCATACTTCCCAGCACCACCCTGTCTTCTACAAGGTTCAGTTTCACTAGTCAAGAGTCTGGACCAGACAATCCTCACCCTGATCCGCCTTCTTCCCACCATGGTGAGTTACAGAAGACAAGTGACCCCACACTGAAACACTCTGAAGTGCTCTTTACATTTACATTTATTGATTCTGGCCTCTCGCCCTGCACGCTTCAAGAGGGACATGAGGAGATTGTGTGCAGTGATGTCTAAATGGTCAGAAGAAGAACGGCAATTACTGTCTCAACAGGTGGATGATAACAGTTGCCAACAAGTCATGAGGACCAGAAAGTGCAGAAGTGGAAGATGAGGTGAAAGTCACTGACCCAACCTGGCAAGCTGGCATGCTGAGCGAGGACAGCAGCACACTGAGGGAAGGATCTGAAGCACTACAACAGACAGGAAGAGACAGTGTGTTTGCCAGAGGTAAGAAGATGGACAACTGTTCCCAAGAGCACACCCACTCGGCAAGATGCCAGGCCAAGGGTTAGGTGTTCCCTAGTCTGGTGCTTTTTTTCCCAGAAAGTGTGGACAGCAAGAAAATGGTGATTTGCAACCTGTGCCATACCAAGATCAGCAGGGGCCTTACCACTACCAGTCTGACAGCCACCAGCATGCTCAGGCATATGTCAGCCAAGCACCTGACTAGGTGGGCCAAATGGTATGGTCCACAATCGGTGTTTGCGGTTGACACCACTGACTTCTCCCCTGTGATACGAGCTTGCCAATCCCCTGTTAAGAACACAGGCGTGGATGTCTCCTGCCCTGCACCAGTCGTTGCACATTTGCAAACACCATCAACAACCAGATTCACTCCCTTGTCCCAGCGTAACAATCAGCTGACCCTACCCAAGGCCTTGGAATGCAAGTGGAAATATGCAGTCACCCACCCAATAGCGGCCGCTGCTAAAGATGCTGAGTCCGACCAACAACACCGTGGTCCCTGC